>NW_009228539.1:0-47364 GCF_000690835.1 Fulmarus glacialis
CCCTGCCCGCTCGCCTTCCCCACACGCCCCGCCGGCGCGAACTATGTTTAGTTAGAATGTTTAGTTAGAAGAGTTATTTATACAATCTCTGTCTCATTCACTGTAGAAGCTAGTAGGTATACAATGGACATACAGAATAAGGAACATGAAAGACGGTCTGCAGTTTCTAGAACTAGTTACTCTACCAGTTTTGGGGGAAAATTGTCACCTATGGTGCAATTTACTTAATCCAATCCTTTCTCAGTTTGTGAACTATCTACTTTCTGTTTTGGGGGTCTGACTGAAAACCTCTGGATCTGATTTGCAGATGAGCTGCCAAATCATAATTACAGTTTTGACCAATGCAAATGTTTTTTTGACTATTGTCAAGTAATAAATATGATATTGAACACAGGGAAAAAAATCCAATCCCAATTACTTGACATGGGGCATTAAATTACTGAACACTTCTTTTAAACCTCATTCTTCCGTATCTCAGCTCCCTTTCTTACAATAGAGATTAGATCTTGCTATCACACAGCAGCTTTGTGAATGTTAAATCAAACAGAGCAGTAATAGTATCAACGACTAGCCCTTAGAGAAGCCATTTTTTCTCATCTTCTGCAAGGAGCATTTTTAAGGCAGGGAGCCAAAGGCTGAATAATAAAGAGAATAACATTGAATAGTGTATCACTAATAACTAAGCTGTTAATCTATGCAGGAACCCTAGGGTAAAATAATATATTATCAGGTAATTAAATAATTTTCGTAACACACAAGTTACTATAGGATTGTTGACAAAACTCGAGTTCTGAAAGCTCTAAACCTTTGCAGGTTTGACTTTGTCACATTAAGAGAGTCCTTTTAATGGCACTTTGCTGCTCAAAGTAAAACTACACACCATCACAAAAAATTGTCATCAAAAGTGACCCAAATGGAGGTCTCAAAACAGCCGTCAAGATAATTAGTATGCTTGCTACCTTTAACAAATGATAACGCAAATAGAAATACAGAAAAAGAAAACAGTACATTGCTTGGCTGGGAAGCTACTGAATGTTGAAGCCAAAAACCGAAGACAGTTTGCAGAAAGAGGCAGGGGATGTTTCCCTGGCTTCTTCCCCCTACATATCACCCATTGCCTCTCTAACACTGCGGTGACAGATATAAAAAAAATACAGGATTGGCTTTTCCACAAATATAAGTCAAGAGTTAGAAGATAAACAGCCTTACCAACCTATCACTAGAAAGAAACTCTGTTTTATTAATTACACTTGCATGTCTCTATGTGTGCACTGTGCTGCCCACAAAGGTGTTATTTCTGGACAAACACACAGCACACTTGATGAAGTATTAGCAAAGATGAGACAGAGCACCACAGCCTGATATTTTGTCTGTTTGTTTGTTTGTTTGTTTAACATCACCACTGCTTTAATTATTTCTGGGTTTTGCATTGCTCTGTATGCAGTTAGCTCTTAACGTATCACATGCAAAAGTCTTATTTAACTGTTCTGGGCACCACAGGGCATGTAGTGCCAGCTTCCATTTTCACTTCTGGGGGAGAGGGTTTGGACTACCATCCTTCAACACATCTATTCTGTGATTAGGCAAAGGAACACATGCTTGCTAGAGGTAATCTTACATTTATGTTTCCTAACTTTCTACATGAGTTTTGGCCATTTGCTGTTTTCAAGCCCTCCTTGAAAATCTAAAATTAAAAAAACCCACAAAACTAAAAACTCTAGCAACAGTATTGCTAACAAACCATTTCTCCTTCAGCACCCTTAGCTTAACCTTGGCAGCTTCTCCTGCACTTCCTTCTTCCTCCATTCACCTTGGTCAGTACAAGAGAGGATTGGGATTGTACTGGTGGGTACTTTCACTGCAAGTTCCTGTATTCATGAAATTTATGTTTTTTTCCTGCTATCGGGCCTGAAAATGCACCTTAAACTTGTTCATTGTTATCAGCAGTACTGAACTAATCTCCTAAAAATACCAGGAAAATACCTTTCATGTACCACAGCAGATGCTGACATTTGACAGTAGGTGTCTTCTATACCTGTAATTAATGAGAAGAGTTAACAAATCCAGGAAAAAATTACTCCTTTCATGTACCACAGCAGATGCTGACATTTGACAGTAGGTGTTTTCTATACCTGTAATTAATGAGAAGAGTTAACAAATGTTCATAAAAACATTAAAAAAAATTATTTGTAAATTAATTCAAGGGATTTCCCCTGATCAAAGTTTCTAGACATCTGCAGCTTCCTCTGCTTCAAAAACCTGGATGCAATTAAACATATGAATAAAAAGCAAATTTCTTGTTCAAATTATAGGAGTTTTGAATAATTACGCACCAGAATTTCAGACAAGGACTTTTGTCAAAAAGAAACAAAGACAAGCTGGAATGCCTTGAAATATCTCCCACAACACTTGTCTATATTCATAAATGACAACTACTCAAATTTACAGTACCCTATATTAAACAAATCTACAAATATGTCAGGAATGCAACTGTCTGGTTGCAACTCTGAAGCCACAATTTTCATTGATTAGTTTCCTCTTTAAAACTTGGCACAGAGGTTATGCCTGAACAATAACCAGGCAATGCATCTAAATCACCCTGCAGTCATGTTTTATTGTGGAACAAAAAAAATCGCTTCAATTCGACAAGCATCCAAATGAATTTTCCAAATCACTCCACAATATTTTAAGTGCTAATGCTGCTATTCAAAACTGATGAAGTGATTGCATAACTGTGGATCTTTTCCCCCTTTCCTCTCCTCCATGACACATGCATTCCATTTACTCTAAGAATTAGAAAGGTAACTTCTCAGACAATTCCATTTGCTACATGAAACCTATCATTCATTGTTCACCGGGAAGTTAGGAAACAAATGTTTTAGCCAACTGATATGCATTTTGGTTTTGATTTTAAGGCACTTAGATGAATTATTAACATTTTTATATCACGTTATTCCTACACATAAATGAGGGTCTGAATCTTCAGCTATTTAGACACAAATTCACTCAACTTCAACCAGTACATAGACTCCTCCAACTTCACTATGCAACCCATTTAACAGGCTCAGAACTTCAAAATAAACCTCACAGAAGAAAAATGCAGCTCAATGCTTCCTGCAGTATCGTAAAATACTGAACTACTACTGTTAACCATACCTTTTGAAGTACTTCTGTACATTAAAAATAAAGAAAACATATATTGGGAAGTTGACAGAGCCTCCGGAAAATTCAGCTCCCAGAGTGCTCAAGCTAAACCCCAAGCATACTAATGGCGCTGAATGTATATGAATTGGCTAACTCTTATGCTAAAATATGGAAACGGTCTACCTCATATAAACACTAAGAACAGACAAGAGAATTCCCTAAGATATTTAGGAGCAATAGCATGAAATACAAGAAAGAAATTAAAAACTTAGGTTGAACATCACAAGGATGATTTTTACAAAAGCAGGGATTTTTACATGGAGAGAACTTTAATCATGGTACATTGTCCTGAGCTATATTCATAATGGTTTCAGATACTTTATATTTAATGTGAAGTTATGTATGGCCACTGCTTCAAAAGCTATACTATTGTCTATGGAGTAAACATAATCGCAGTCAGCATGGGCACTCGCTACAGATTTTCCAAATTTATGGTGTGAATCCCACTTTTTCTTTCATAACATTTGAGTGGAAAACATGGGTGAAAGGGTTTGATGCAATTCATTAAAGATCAGAACTCAAACTAGAAACATGTCTCAAAATGCCTCAATCATAAAAAAGTGTGTTTTGCACAACACAAGGCAGAGTTTCATTGACTAATTATGCAATGTTGGCATTTCTTGCCTTAAAAAAAAAAATATAATTACTCTATGTGTAAACTGAATATTTAAGTTTCTTACTGTGTCTTTCTGATAGTGCCCTCGCACATTTAGTACATTTTTATCGCTGATACATACTCTCAACCTTTATTTTCCAGTGGAATATTTCTGTTTTATTGCCTCAAGGTGTTTATTCTATCCTAGGCTCTACTACATTTTATTTGTATCTTATTAAATTGTCTTTGGAGAAAGACAAAAATCTCATCATTTCTGTATGATGCAGAGAGTCATCATAAGAACACTACAGATCCCACAGGTCACTTCTCCCTGACCTGGAGAATATAGCCTATGACTGTAGCCATGTATACATTACCAAGTTTTTACCTGCACCTATCTTTTTGGTCTGTGTTTTTATAGTTCTTGGCACAACAGGGCATTAGAGCATGACTCTTGAATTCCTAGATGCTAAATTAGTTTAAAATAACTTAGATTTATTGATCAAAGTAATTGAATTTTCAATTAAAAACCATAAGCCTCTAGACATCAAAATTTTCTGAATTGTGTGATTTTGGCCTTATTATGAACATTTTACTAGATTAGTAAGTAATTAACCTAGTAATAATTAACTTGTGTAAAACAGCTAACTTTGTGTTCTGTTACTGTCACAAGTACAGAGCAAACTTGTGGAATAAAACTACTTGAGAGAGCTTCTAAAGTTACCCCAACATATTTTTCCTAATGATTTAAGGCAGACAGTTTCCCATAATTATTTAAGTTCTAATAAGAACATCATAATGCAAAGTATTTTCTAATACGGTGTTCTCAGTTATTGAAGGGGATGTCATAAAGGCACAGTGCAGAGATGCAGAAGAAACAACTGTGGTCCAAGAGCTTTATCAAAGATGTCTCTATGTGACTCTTTTGTATACAAAGGACAATTGATCAAACTACATAGGACATTTTACAAGCGGTATCTCTGTGCCAGTGCCTGGTAAGTTAAGCCCGTATTAGTGAAAACGCATTCTGAATTAATACTTATAAAATTCCGCTGCAAATACCAAAACAGTCAAAGGACAGTACAACCCAAAGTAATGTAAGCTTTTAATAAGTTTCCTATACACCCACGGAATGTCAGACTACCAAACGTACATACAATCCCACAGTGTTTGCAGGGAAAATTCCTCACATAAAGTCAAGGTTAAATTTCCTCAGGAAAAGATATGTCATCATAACCCCACTTTGCCACTTATGTCAAACACCTACTCTATACAAATCTCAAAATGAGAATAAACAAACCACACAGTAGCTCTTTGGGAGTAAGAAGGGGCTTTTCAGTTTTAAAACAAAAAAGTTCTCTTAAAAATACGTAGTCTTCTATTTGTCATTACCTCAGTATCTGAGCATCCCAACTACATTAAGGAGTGCACACATCCTTGCAGCCCCATTTCTGAAAAGACCTGTCTGGGAATTACGTATTTTGTTCCATACAAAATTAAACATTTCCACTGCTACCTTTGTTAAAACTCGAAACGTTAGAAATGTTTCATTTTTTATAGAGTGGAAAACTTTCAAAAATGCTTGGGCAGAATGTCAGCAAGCTGGTGAAATGGCCGAAGATCCCAGGTGCCAAGGGAGCCTGCCAATGCCTACCTATGTGCTTAGGTGACAGAAAAGCACATCAGTTTTTACTGGACTCAACACATTCCCGCAGAACATTTCAATTCTATTAGGGTTCTGCATCTAAAAAAGCCTTCCAACGGAAAATTTTTAACTCACACCAGTCAAAATTAGTATCATCATCATTAATATTCTTTAGGAAATTAAATATATTCATTTATCCCATCATAATAGAGCTGGGGATTGGCCCTGAGCCTTTTACCTCACCTCATCTCTTCAACCATAAAACCTCTTTCCATTTCCAAAATTGTCTTTTCAAATACTTTGCATTCCCTGCTAAGGTGCCATTCTCAAGTGCTCTGCACACAAGAGCACAGATCCACGTAGAGAACCCTTATTCAGAACCAAAAGCTGGATTTTCCATAGCTGTGCTACCAGAATAATAGTATGTATAGCTGAAGAGTCAGGATAAGAAAGTAAAAGTACTTATTGTTTTCTGATCCTATGTAGATAGTTCTCCAAAACACAACTGACTTCTTGCCAAGTAGCAGTCACATAAAATACTGGGAAAGGCAACATAGTCTAACTGGAGGCATGACAATAATCCATATGAACCAGTGGGCAAGCTAGCAACTGTGAATGAAACTGGACAAGCTCAGCAAAACTTCATCCACATATCTCACTGAGCTCTCAACAATTAGTCTTTCATACATTTTAGCTTGGTTTTTGCAAATTCATGTACAAGTAAAGGTATAAACTTGGCCAAAACCATACTTCAATCCATAACTAAAGACAATTTAGATTTTACATCCATTTTCTGTTGCTCTTCATGGTGAAACTCATATATGAATTTCTCTGCCTATTTTTTCATTCTCCTTGCTGCACTGTAACTGAGTCACTGAAACAGTCACTATTTTATTTTACAGGTTTTCTAACCAGAGCATTTACGTGGTCATGATTACTACTGACTTCAGACTCAACTGTATTAGTGCAATTTGGAAAGTGGGAACTGCAGAAGAGGAGAGGTAACAAGCTGTCAGGGTAAGCGAGGCCTTCCGGCCTGAACTCACCACCAGGGACAACATAGAATCATAGAACGGTTTGGGTTGGAAGGGACCTTTAAAGGACATCTAGTCCAACCCAACCCCCTGCCGTGGGCAGGGACATCATCCTCTGGATCAGGTTGCTCAGAGCCCCGTCCAACCTGACCCTGAATGTTCCCAGGGATGGGGCCTCCACAACTTCCCTGGGCAACCTGTTCCAGTGTCTCACCACCCTCATCATAAAAAATTTCTTCCTTGTGTCCAATCTAAACCTACTCTCTTTTAGTTTAAAACGGTTGCCCCTTGTCCTGACACTACAGGCCTCGGTAAAAAGTCTCTCTCCATCTTTCTTATAAGCCCCCTTTAAGTACTGAAAGGCTACAATAAGGTCTCTGCATATTAAGGATAGAGACATACTAAGTATTAATGTCTTTACCAATAAGACATAATTGACTGTATGTCTTACAAAAAATGAAATAAATTAGACAAAATTGACTTTAAAAAGGGGCAGTCTGTATCACCAAATTCACACTGCAAAACAAGTAGGCTTGAATGTCCAGAACCTGAAAGCTTCCTTGTGTACACTGCCCAAGCAACCCTCAGCCTGAAGTTAATTTAAAAATACATTCTCACCCATTCAGACACTCACGAAGAGCTAGTGACTTGGCAATGCTTGAGACAATTAATAACAAAAAGCGCTTAGTAAACAAATGTTCCATTTGAGTTCCTTCCTTTGTTCTGGTGACAAACAACGCAAACAAGTTTGCATTCAAATTCTACTTCACCCACACGCCCGTATAATTCTCTTTCCTTTAATGCAGGGGGAAGTAAGGAAGATTTACTCATCACTCCCCTGTTTTGGAGGAATACAGACTACATTTGAAGAACCTTATTGTATTGTGAATAGCTTATGGTTTCAGTAAGACCTGTCAGTGCTGTTTGTGTGTAAAGGACAGATGTTTACTGCCTGTCTCCTGCAAAAAGGTGACAGGCAGCTGTATATTCCGAGGTGAGCATATACAAAGCCTATATGCAAGGTGCTGAAGAGGGGAAGCCACTTGTACAATAAGAAAATAGGTTTAATGACCTGCAGAAACACTTGAACAAATATAAGCACTTCCGAGGTTCTCCCTCATCAAAACCTGCAAGTTTAACTTTTATGAATCAAGCTGTCAGTCATGTAAAATGAGTTCAGCTATTAATGAAAAAACAATAAATGTACAATAATGAGGAAATGACCTAATGGACCAAGGCAGATTGACTTAATTTGTGATTAATTAACTGCCCTTAGGAGAAACTGTACAGGGAGTGGCCAAACACCAGGATAACCGTTAACAGAATACTTTCCTCTCAATAGACGAGATTTTCATTTTTGGTATGCTCCAGGAAGAATGAAAAAAGAAAAAAGAAAAAGAAAGAAAAAGATACTGTTCTCTGCGTGCTAGCAAGACCACTGGTACATGTCACTGCCGATAAATTAAATTAAAGCCCACGTGCAGAAGCATTCAATCAGGAAGAACAAGCAAAGTGAAACACTATTGGCTTTGTTTTCTCTCATCCTGGCCTTTATACTAAAACTGTTCTTAGCAACTTCTTTTTTATAATTATATTAATTACCACATTCTAGGAAGAAAAATAACTCTGAATAGCAATTACAGTTTCTCCAAGGATAACAGAAATGTTACTAAATAAAGAATATCACTATGTAGCGTTCCATGCCTAGGAGGAGCTGCATCATCTACAATTTCTTTTTGTTAGTAAGTCTCCTGTAATATAAATGGTAATTTCTTTATAACTGCATTTATACATGCAACAATGGCAAAGATGCAGCAACAGTATGCTCACATATTTTCTCCTCTTCATCTATTGAAGTCTTCTGTTTAAACAACAGTTTCTAAAATTAACATGACAATATTTTCACTCCTATTTCCCTACTACCAAAAGAAATTTGCCGATGGCCAGACCACTCATCATACTGACCTGCATGTCTTGCCCCTATCTAATTCATAAGCTCACAGCCCTCTTCACTCCAGCCCACTTGCCATTCTCAACAAATTTCCTCTACAAACCTTCCTTCTCCATACCTCGGCCATCTGGGATTGCTTCTTTCTTTCACCTCATTTCTAACTTCCTCACCTCTCACCCCTTGCTCTCTGAAAAGAAATCTTTCCTGGAAACAATTTTATTACATTTCTTAAGTCAGGCAGAATACTGTCCAACTTTTTGCCTTGATGCAGTAAAGGATGAAATAAAGACTGGGATATTTGTGCATCGCTTGGACACCAGTGAGCAAATTCGACACAGAAAACTTTCCAAATTAATGCCCATGCACTAAGTTAATTTCCCATTTCCTTCAAAAAACAGAAAGTGTTTTTCAAAAGAGCAATTTGTACCAGAGACTATTCTCAGAGGCTCAAACTAGCCCTTTCAAGTTTTCTATTTCAGACAAATACACTAAAACTTCTTTGACGTTAGGTCTCTTCAATCAACTGCTCTAGTCTTGACCAATGGACTTTATTCATGAATAAAGCAAATGTAATAACTGCTACACTAAGAGGCAAAAAGGCACTCATCTGATTTGCTTAGGTCATGTTTTTGTTATCCTGATCATATGTTCTGTTGCTACATCTCCACTATGCAGGCTTCCACTAAATGAAACAGGATTTCTAAAAGGCAGAAGAATCATATGTGCACCTTCCCAGAAAAACATGGCCTGTTGTGTCAACATATTGAGACCATTCTTGAACATCCTGCTTCTAATATCCAAATACGAGCTTCTTCAAGTTTGCGACATTAAGTTAGATGAGTAGCCCAAATAAGACGCAAATATTAGGAAGAGATACTTTAGGAAATACTAAAATGACACAGCCAGAAACTGAAAATTTTAGCAGGATGAAAATTGCCTGTGGGGAGAAACAGCAAAACCTCATTACCCTCCCACATACAATGGGAGACTGCCCCAGAGCTACACCCAGCCAAACACTTTTGAATGAAGTAATAACAGAGTAAGTTTTATTTAAAAATTAACACAGAACAGATTTTCTCTCCAATGAACAAGGAAGCTAAAATCAAAGCATGTAGAGCTTGAATGCTGGTAAAAGTAGCACCTGTCACAGAACACACACAGCACCATGGAAAGATATTGGAGTTATCTAGGCTACCAGGTGCTGGCTCTAAATGCTATTTAGAGCATGACTAGCACTCCTAAAAGGAGAGCCTTACCTTATGGGATTGAGAAGTAGGGAGCCTTCATAATGTGGTCTATCCCAACTCCGTTTTTCCATTTCTTACATGGAAAAATATTAAACTTGTCTGTGACTCAGTTTCTCCCTCTATGAAATTAGAATTGTACATATTGGTAGGTTTAGTCACTGCTTAAAATCCTTGAAGGTATGGTATTAGGCAACTGTAATATTATGCATCTACTTTCAGTATTCCCCAAAACACTTTAAAATAAGTTCACAAAAAATTTCATTAAATTAATAAAAAACAATGTTCAACTAAACTTCTTGACTATGTGAACATTTAGCATACTAGAGAAAACTAATAGCTATCCAACAAACTAAATATAGGAAAACCAGACTTACATTTGTGTTGCAGAGTTTATATTGCTTGTAGGTGCCAATGCACACAATTGCTGCAGCCCTTTGAGGCTGGGGCTGACCCTGGACTGCCTGGTGTGATGCAGACCCATGATGGTTTGAGTCACTGCTGTGAAACAGGCTTTGAGATACAGGAAATGAAGATGACTGATAAACTGAGGGTCCCAGGACTTGAGGTCCAGCCTGAGGCCCACTTTCTTCTTGATAAAGATTCCCATGCTGAAGTGAAGGACTAGCTGCCTGGCTGTAAGCGTTCATGAGACTTGGACTCTGATGAAATACGTTGTTCCTTGATGACTGTCGCTGCCGCCGAAGTTTCTGAGGTTGCTGACCAGTATCAGTTTGTAAAGGCAAAATGTATGGCACTTTTCCATATCCGTACTTTCCTGGACCAATAGGATTTCTGTTTCTGCTTCTAAAAACAGAGAAAGAGAGAGAAAACAGTTACTGAATTCATAAGGAGCAGTTAGATACTTATATGACTTCTTATTTGTCAAAGTTATTCACTGCAAAGCAACAGGTAACCAGAAATTTCCATCTATTTTACAGAAAACATGTACAAGCTGTAGTCTTGCTTGGTGTATTGGGAATCTCTGAAGTAGTCTACTGGTTGAACTACATCCTGGGCCCTCTTTGGCTGAGAGTCACATGGGAAGTCACTTAGTGTCAACTAGGAAAGGCAAATGGTTAGGTATTGTATAAAGAAGCAGTTTGGGGGGAGGTGGCGGTTGTTCTTTTACTCCCTAGGACTCTCCTTTAAAATGGAAATTCAGAGAATCAAAGCTGTATATTCCTAAAATTCATAACCACATTTCTGAGGAATGTATCTCTAGATACATAACAGCAGGAAATCCCTACTGTGGATTTGAGTAATGACAGAAGAAAATTTGAATTCAGTATGGCAAAGATCATTAAACATTTTGTATCCATTTAAAAGGCCTCCTGTGGTTCTGCTTCATTTGCTACTTAAGAAATAAAAATGAAAACAGAAAAAGGATAAGGAACATCAAAATAGTACTGAAAGACCTCTGGAAAAGATGACAAATGCAGGAAAATATTCTTATTATGGTACACAGTTTATTTTCTCTTCTTTGGCCAGCAGATTTACTCTTTTTTTTTCTTAATATACGAAGTGTGGACTAGCAATGCATTTAATTAATAAGTCGTGACCCCCCAGTTTGTTGTCGGGATAAAAGCCCACCTTCACTGTACATTACTAAAACATTACACAAGAGCTTGACAGCCCCCAGCACTAATCACAGAAGTTTCAGGTCTGCTCTCCTGCACACAGATCTCTTCTTACTTACTGAAGATCCTGTGTTTTGGGCCATATTACACCTGCATCAGTACTCTCAAACAGCTGGTACTCCCTGGAGGGTAGTTTTGTCCTCTGCACACTCACAGCAACACAATGGACTCAGTCTAGAAACTCAGCTCCAAATTACAAGTGAAAAATCACAAAATGAATAATACCACATTTGGGTCATACCATGCAAGGGGGTTAATCCTGGAATTTGATCTGCAAGCAATAGGCTCATTTGCATTTGCTTTTCTTGTCGCCCTTTACAGTTCAACATTGCATCAGGCCTTGATTTCTAATGCTCCAATCTGAAGAATAAGTTGGCAAAAAAGATGTCTTCCAGTGCAGAGCAATGTGTGAATACAGCTGTTCTGGGTAACCTTTGCAGCTCAGGAAGGGTGACACCATTAAAAGAAGGTCATTTTCTTTCTGTCCATAAAATGTATTTATATTTTTTTAATATATATAAAATAGACTTGAACTGCAGTGAAAACCAGAGGTTATAAACTGACATACTTATTTTCTAGAAACTGAAGTGTTACAGATGTCAGACAGCCACCAGATCAAAGAGACTTTTCTTTGGGTTTGTTTTTTCTTGTGTTTGTTTTCTTCCCAAGTCTTATATTCTCCCAAGACTCTTGTTACATGGGAACCTTGGAAGTCATTTACTTAACATTCTAGCTTTATGGCCACGTGGGGCTTTTAATCAATCTTCCTGGCTCAAGGATGTGTGAACAAGAGCGTTGATTTACTCTGGCAGATAAGCGACCAGCACTCTTGAGCTCTTTATACCTGTTATTGTGCTCTGTGACCGTCACGGTCATTGTTGAGGTAGGATTTTGGTAGTTACAGTAGAGAAAAGTAGTGTAATGTTTTTTGGCATTAAGGGAGGGAAAAAAGCTTCCTGTAAGTGGACAGGAGAAGAAAGAAAGAGAAATTATGAATGGGAATTATTTCAGAAGTTGAGACTAAAACCTGAGCAGAGTTTTGTGTTGTGTTTTGTTTTTTCTTTTTTAACAGGCAAATAAATTGATTCCCCCTATGTTGCTGCTATTTTTAATTTTTAACATAACTCTTCATTTCTGAGCAAGAGCAAAACAAAGAAAAAAGCTTTCTTGAGATTTCTAGTCATATTCTGCACTCTGAAAACACTTTGGTATCATAGTTCTCATGAAGCATCTTAGATTTTGGAGCAAGTTGGTTCATCTTGGAAAACAGATACAACTCCTTATTTTTACTTGCTCTAGTCTCTAATGATTCTTACAGACAGCGGTTTTCTTCTCAACCTGACCACACCAAATTTGAAGCATCTCAGATACAAACCTTGGCAACAACTCCTGGCATTGAGAAAGTTACTGCTTCATTGCAGGGAGCACAGACTGCATGGAGTGCTGTTCACAGTGCTGGACAGAGGGTGGCAGGTCTACTGAAATTAGCCTTTCGAATTTATCATCTACAGACAGGTTGCTTGCATTTTTCACCAATAGGAGAAAGCTGCTAATAACTGATCAATAAGCCATGTGCAGACCAGTGGAATGGTAGGAATATGCCTCTGTCTCAGCCTTCTGAATGCCAAATCCTTTGCAGCAACAAGCACTGGACTCTTCCAGAGAGGAACACCTAGATGCATTGTCCAACCCACCTGGAAGAACTGCTGCCTGGCAAACTAGGAGAGGTCACGCAAAAGGTCAAAAATGAGACTGATGTTTGACTGTTTGTCTCCAGTTCAGGGTCATGAATCAGAACTGAAAAGAACTGAAGGACATGCAAGAAATGGTGACATAAACTAGGACTCTTCAGCCTGGAAAAAATTATGAAATGGGCATATAGTAGTCTTAAACACAGAATGACTAGTATCTGAAAGAAGGACTCATGGTTGAAGTTAGCAAGTGTCTAAGAGCTGCTGGAATCTCATCAAATTATTTGCAAAAATCAGAAACACTTGATTTTGAGGGAAGCCAGACTTTTTTCTTGTAAAATGGTTGATCACTGCAACAAACATACAACAACAGTGCCTAAGAAGTGAAAGCAATAACAACATTCTTCCTGTTAGTTCCTGTCTCATCTTGGCTTCTTTTTCTACACTGTAACTTAGAAATGTGGCTGGAGTCCCCACTAATGAAGAAATGAGGCACCATTTCTGGTAGCCTAAGTTTCCAGCACCCTTATGATGACATGCCCGTGATTACATCAAGGCTCATCACGGGTGAGTCCACTCCTTTGCCTCTTCCCCCGTAATAGTTAGGGCCAGAATAACCCAAGACATTGCCATGTGCCACTGAATACAAGTTTCAATTTGCTCAGGTTGTGCAGTAATTATGACCTGGAATTTTCATGGGAACACACTTCCTCTGAAATGGAAGGTTAACTTTTTGTAGCCGGAAACATCACATTTCTTTCAACATACAAACTTCTGGAAACAAAGTGTAACACACAACCTCTAATTATTAACATCTTTATCAGTGTTCATGCATTCATTTAAGCCAATATTACCTGGACTGAAACTATTCCGAACACTGTCTGTTTTGCCTTAAAGCATCTTTCATTCACACTTGGCAACATCCTTATAAATTAGGAATGCAGTTTGTTGCAATGTAATAAAGAAACTTGTAAAAATAGCTTGGTGGTAATTAACTTTTATAATTCTTGGGGAGTGTCATGCAGAATTTATGATGTCATGCAGCAATGAGGGAGGGAGTGTTATGTAGGTCCATACACAATGAGAAGACAACAGGGAAAGGGGAATCAGGGAAAGGAAAGGGAGAGGAAAAACAGAAAAAATCTACCATTAACTTAATAATCAGAATTAAACTAACCTTGCTGACATTTTTTGCTTTATGCTAAATCAACTCAGCTTTGATCTGCTGGTAGGAGATGGAAGTAGGTCAAGCCCTGATGGCTCGTTGGGAGTTTTCAGGAGGACTTTTTCTTATCTGTCATTCATTATGATTACTTATATTCACTATAAGCCACATAACTCACTCCTCCCCATAGCATGGCTTGGAAGCTCCTCCTTAGTCTCTCTCTCTTTTTTTTTTTTTTTTTTTTTTTTTTAAAATGTACACTACCATGACCCAAGTCAGAGTTGGGGTGCACTCTCATTCAATGCAACAGGTAAAGGAGAAAAAAAGAACTAGCAGTAACAGCACAACCATAAGCCTTGTGCCTACTTAGCCATACCTAAGCTAGGGTGAGATTTTGCAGCATTAGACTTTACATATCCAGGTATGCTAAAAACCAACAAAGTCATCCTTCTTAATGTAGCAATGGTTAAGAAGAGCATTTAAATAGGATGTTAAGTATGTGTTGCTACAGGAGTAAAGTTGAGTGTATGAACCGCAGTCAACAGCTCTCAGACAAACACTGAAAATCCCATTTGAGCAAGATCTAAGTTTTAGACTCCGAGTTTTAGACAACTTTGACAAAGCTTTTCCAGCAAGGTGTTAGATACTGTAAAGACAACTCCATACAAGGATGAACCATACAAGTCCATGGTTCCCCAGCATTAATAGAAATAACTACAAGAGTCTGGCAGCAGAATGGAGCGCCTGTATTCCTCCCACCAGCCCAATTCCCAAAATAGCTGTATTTAGAAAGGATTCTAATATATTTCCAAAACCTGCAACATGCTGTACTGCACTGACATATCAAGGATATGACTGCATCAAAACAAACTCTTCACATAGCCTATATGAAAACAGTAATAATGAATAATGCTTAGGTTCCTTTTGATAAACATGGTCCCTGCAGAGCAGATATTGTTTATAGATGGATTTTCTTAGGTATTAAAACCATAAGTTGCAGCACCGATCATGAGAATGATTGCAGGATTGAACTCCAATAGGTATGACAAGTCAACCACTGGCACTAAGATACAAGCATTATCACGCTCAGAACTGAAGCAGTTAAAATAACACTTTACTGCTCATTTAACTATACAATAGATAGTTAAAAATCAAAAGAAACCCAACTCCCAGAGAGGAGAAAACACCAACTGTTTGAAAAACAGGTGACATGAAAAAGAAGCCTGGGACTTTATTCTGCAGGATTACTTAGTGTTTCTCACTTGTGTAAATCCAGTGCTCTTTTTGCACACGCTTAGGCCCTTCAGGAAGTTACCAATTACCTTCTACATCAATCTTTGCAAAAGCACTCCCTTTTTCAGCTGAACCAAATAGGACTGTATTAGCAGAACAGTCATACTAATTTTCCATTGCCTGTAAATTAATATTCATAGTTGGAAATTTAATAGGTTTGTCAGGTGTACTTGCTGCTCAGGGTCCACACCGTCCTTAGATGTGCAGAGACAATTTAGGACTGGGGAGAGCTACATTCATATCCTACATCTGTTTCATCTAGAGAAAAGTTCCTCCTCCTAGATCAGCCAGATCAGCTCAGGTAGAGAAACAACATGCTCCCAGGTTTCTCATATGCTAGGCCAATTAATTTTACACAAGGCCTTTTGGCTGCCTATCTTTATGTCAGTCAGATTTTTGCCACTCCTGATCTACTCACATTAATAAAACTATTTAATGTGGGGCAAGCCTTTTATTTAATTGCTTCTAATAAAAGGATATCCATCAGTAATTGTCTACAATACTTTGCATGGAGAAAGGTCCTAAATACCCCTTCAAGAATTAGAAGCAACAGAAAGGAAAAAGTATCAAAAAGGCAAGGATAAGTAAATCTCACCAGCTCCATCACCTGTTAAGCTTTCTGGCTAAACTGCCTAGTATATCAAATAAACACTTAACAATAAAAAGTTATTCAGTTCTTTACTGGATTGAAGAAGAGAAAGAGGGAGTAAGAAGAGGAAAAGAAGTATTCAGCAATATTTGCAGTCAGTTAGGATGAAGACTGCATGTACTGTGGACAAGCAAAGAGGGAAAAAAGCCACCAGGAACAAAGTTATCATCTAAAGGCAAATTACTGCTTAACATAAAAATATATGTTGAAAAGCAAGTAGCTGCATTAAGTGTTTCATGTCAGACCATAGCCAGTAGACATCTCTGATCTATTATGTTCATCTCCAGTAGAGGCGTAACAGCTGTTTAATCCAGATCTGGCAATCTTCTTTCACTTCTCTGATTGTTCAGACAAATCTGTTTAGCACTTTGATAACAAAAATGATGGGCCCCTTTAAACTTAAGCCAACCTAAATCCATTCTTGAATTCTAAAACACATTTGCCCAGACAAGTACGAAAATCAGGTTTAGTGTAATGATTGTAGCAAACATTTTAAAATAATTATTATTAGCTAGTATTCTTATTGGTCTAATTATTAACAGTTTCTCTCATGCTGAGGATAAACCAGCTGAGAATAGTGAGAACTGGCCCCTCACAGCACATTTTGAGTGACAAAAAGGAATTTTGTTGTAATAGCTTTTTCTAATTTTAGCCATAAGCATACATGTGCCTTGGTCGGCAAATAAATGCATTATCACTGTCTCAGAGTTTATGCTAAGAACAATGCTTTGAACCTCAAGTGTTCTCGAGGTTCACTAAGAATGAAGTACTTTCGGAGCTGGTGGGCTGCTTATTTATATTGAATAGAAGCCCTCTTTGAACCAAGGATATGCAGCGTCTTTAAAAAACACAAGAAAGATTACAGATTTCCTGGGCCTCCACCTGTTCTCTTAAGTGCTCTTTACAAAGCCTCTCTCCAACATACCTTTTTCATTTTTCCCCTTTTTTCATCACTTCTTTCCTCCTTACATTTCTCCCACTGTTCTCTAAACAGAGGTTCCCTGGATCACTTCCAGCTGAAGCATAACTCATTTTCTTTCTCTTCTGATGTCAGACAGAATAAAGAATGTATTTTACATGAGCTTTGCAGCATTTCATTCAACTTATCTCCTAGTATCAAAATACTTCTTCTCTTGTAAATGAAAAACTGCAAGGTTGAACATTAGCAAAAACTCTCATTTATGACACCACGGAAGACTCGTTGTCCTACCGTTGGAATCTTTTCTTAGAATGAACCCAAAGAAACTGCCAATTTCCCTCATTTTTAATTCACAACCTTTCACTCTCTTTTCTCAAGGAGTAATGTAATGTTCTGGGAAGGTAACAGCCTTCAGCTACCAGTTCCACCAGGGATGAGGAGGAAAAACTGCACAAGAATTGCAGGCTTCATGATATTTTTTTTCAAAAATTTTCTCTTGTCTATTGGCAGAAATTATTCCATGAGCAGAGGAAGACAGTTTTCTTCCCTGTATGCCCAGCCAGAACAACCACCGTAATGAAAGACAACAGAATCTCATCACAGAGCATCTGGATGGATATGAAACCAACACTTAGCACTTTCTTTTAATTTTGTTGAGAGTTTGATCGAGTTTGAAGCTTTTTTCAAAATCTTCAGAGGCTTGCTTTACCAGCAATCCTGTCCTGGAATTAACAGATAAGTCCTCTAATACGCTAAGGAAACTCATCTCATCAGTGAGTCTGGTCTAACAGCACATGTAGCCTGATGCTGCTCTGGGTACCCAGGACCCAAGCATCCCCCAGGTTCTTGCCTATTCTTCTCATTTGTGAACTAAGCAGTTGCCTATAATCTAATCTCTGAAGTGTTGCTGGCTGTATTTTTGTCCTATTATCAGCACAGCAATCAATCCACAGCTAGCACCTACTCAAGTTGAACTTAATAGTGATCTATAATCAGAAACAGAGGTTCTATGTGCAAGATGAAAGTGGGAGAAAAGACAGAAGAAAGAGTACAAATACAATTTATAGCTTTATTTCCCAAACAATATTCCACATTATGTACCACTGCAGAATGTCTTTTAAATTATACTGATCTATGCTTTTCATTGCAGTTATTCATTTCTCTTAAAAAAATGCTCCAAAAATGTGTTTCTTTGATTCCCACTAGAAATTTAGTTCTAAGGAGCTCAGTCCCCTTAGAACCTTATCAAGCTCTTTAGCTTAAATTTAAGTCCTACTACCCATCATGGTTTTAACAGGACTATACACATGCTCAAGTTAGTAGGCCAAATCCTCTAACTAAATCAATTACATATATTCTAACTTAATTAAATCTATTTCTGTGGATATGTATACCAAGATTTAACCTAATATTTTAGATCATAGCAAAATATCTATTTAGCAGCATTACGTTACTGTAATTGACAGCTTTTAAAGCACACTACCCATTTACATACAGCTCAAGTATTTAATATATTTAGAGTTGCCTTGATTTTGTTTCTGAAGAACTGGAAGTGACTTATTAGCTATTCCTGTCAGCAATGAAGTTATTGAAATGTCACTCCAATATTTAAAATGTAATTAAGAAAAAAATAAAGGGAGACCAAGAAGTCTTTGCAGACACAAAACTTCAAATGGAAAAAACAGGTCCTAATCACATAAGTTTCTGGAAACAGGATAGGTACAGGTATACATATTTGAATGTACTTTATTATTTTTATTACTCCTAAAATAGTATCCTTAAAATAATTTCAGATATACATTTTTAATCCCTGGCACTTCCTCCATAATTCAAAACTGTAACTAGCCTACAACAGTCCTATTCAATCATTTACTTTCCAGCCCTCCTACTGCTTTCAATTTTCTTTCACGTTTTATATATTCTTAGGCACACAGTTAACAAGGTTTACTTTAAAAAGACTGTCCACCATGCATTTTTGGCCCCCTTTTCTTAAGTTTAAGTCACAAAATAAACTGTCTTATCCTGGTCATAACTGCTATCAAGTTTATATCTCACAGTATTTTACCAGATTCTTTCACAAGAATCATTTTTAACAAAAAGGAATGATTTACTGGTTCTGGGAATATATTTCCATCTACTCAAAAGGGAGAGCTCTCAACAGTCAGGTTGATTCACATCAAAAGCCACTAGGTATCACCTCTCAGTACTGTACCATAGCCCTGTGCAGCTTTGCATTCCACGTACTCACTTTTCACCAGCTCTAAATCAATCTGGAGAAGATCACTTAAACATGAATGAAAGAAGGGAGCCCTTTGACTCTGTTTTATGTTATGAAAATGCATGCCTATCTGCTCACTGACCTAGAAAATAGCCTTAAAGTGGTGAGCAGTTACCTTTGTCAAATGTTTGGTCACAAGAGTTAAACCGCCCCTTCTGAGAGTATATCGCACACTGGAAAGCAGAACCATCATCACAAACTTCTTTTGCCACGTTATAGCGTATTATTTACACTTCATCAGCACATTTCATTGCAATTAAATTGGTGTAGGCATTCACTTCATTTTACTGATTTTCATTATCAAGGTAACTAAAACAATGGAACTAACTGGTTTTGTTCACATTTTTGGTAACCACACCATGATTTGTGGATATCCACTACTTCCCATGTATCATGTATGCATATAACTATTAAAACTATTGTGAGCATATTTGACCTAAAAATTTCAACTGCTAGAAGACACAGAGTAACCAATTATAGCTAAAATGTGCATCTTCTGTAGGAAAATGGATTATACCACAGGGGTGATTCTTCTCTCATTTCTATATTATATTAGGGGCAAAAAATACTTACACTTTTCTGACAAAGTAGAATTAATGAATAAGGTCACTAAGTAAATTGCCTCTTGGGAACAGGTTTAATTAATTGGATTAATATAAGAGAGAGACATGTGGACTACCTTAAATGAAATTTTCCATCCTGAGATCACCACTAATACCCCAGTCTAGCATAGTTGCAATACGCCCAGTACAGTAACTTCCTATATTGGCTTTTGCTGATCTCCTGGCAAGTGCTAACCTCATTTATGTCACTTTCAACACTGAGATAGGATTCCAGAATTTGAACCCAAATACTACAGTCCTCTTCTTCTATGAGTTGAATGACGCCTCTGATCCCAGGAAATTTAGTTACAAGTCTGCAAGTTTTTCCCCATAGCTTCATCTTTAAGATTTGATTGAATAATATAACCATGCAGTTGGCAGGTAAAACAGCAGAAGTTCAACGCAACTAATCGCAGAACTCTGCTGAGATGCATTACAACTGTGATGGGACCTTTGTTGTGTTTCTGTCCGTTACTGACCGGGCAATAATTCATTGGTAAAATGCACTGTCTCACATCTGACTGAATGCTAGTAGTGTTCTCACTTCCCCTCCCCTCCTTCAGTCAACCCACTTCAGGAAGAGTTGAAATGTTCAGCAGTAAGATTAAGAAAGCTTCTCGGGTGGCTTGCAATTACAGTATCATGTTAGCTTTTTATTTTTGGTAATACTATTCAAAGCGTGCTCACAGTAGCATAATAAAAATTGATACTAATTAGGTAATAATAAATGAGACCTAGAGCATATCAGAGGGATTAATAACCAGATGAGAGGTGGGACAGCACAAAGTCAACCTGAGGCCACAACCACCCCAGCTAGCTATTCATTTTGCCAGGAAATACCTCACGTGATTTTTATTGCTATTAGAACCTGTTTGGAATTTTATTCAGAAGGAAAATAAACATCTTTCTCATATGGCTTTAAATCCCTCAAGTGCTACCAAAATGAATTCTTTGATTACTACTGCTGCTGCTTATAGATTTTTCTGGAAAATTTATCCTCAGAAAAGGATCAAACCTTCTCCATCTGTCTTTCTCCTGCACCCACACCAACCCACAATAAGCTTTTATAACCATACTGGGTTTGGGGTAAAATGCATCACATTTTCATTCTATTAGAGAAATAATGAAAGTAGGGATGGCTAAATACTTGAGCTGGGTTTCATTCCAAATAGTAAGAAAAGCAAACACCCATGCCAATAAATATAAAGCCTCAGAACTTGAGAAAAAAATACTTTCCCTTCTTGAACCTGAAGGTCCAGGAATCACACATTCATCCACCTCTACGAACTGGAACTGACTAGAACAGGTCACAAAAATTACATCAGAACACACAGCTAATGATGCTTAAATTGGGTAAGGAAATAACAACTGAATTGTCCCTTTAAAGGTCAGTTGTAGACCTGCTGAGTGACCTACATTTGCCTGGTCAAAGCACCTGTGAGAGGGGGCAGAAGAAAGACTTTCAGAAAGGAAATTCTGTTTTGACATTAAACGATACACTCTTCCTCTCCATTGCTCACAGGCGTAGAAATGCAAACTGACCCTATACAGGGTACAAAGCAGCACAGCAGCCTTTCACGTCAGCTGCTGGCAGCAGAATAAAGACCACAGAGCTATAGCCGTGTGAGAAGTTGATGATTTTTGGATTATTTCCTCAGTGCAAATCTTTCCTCTCATTCCTCTTCCAAATACAAAAAGAGCTTTAAGGATGCCCGTTCCTTTCCTTATTAACATATTTCTTTAAACTTGCACTATTTATGCAAGCCTGCTTTAATTATTTAATTATTCTGGTGATAAATGTAATTTTTTCTTTCAGCTCCTAAGAACCACATGCATGTTGTGCTTACAGAAGTGGACACAGAAGTTTTGCTGCTCCGCCATGAAAGTCCACTTGTAGAGAAAGTGAAGGTGGCAGTTGTAAGCATCCTAACACTCAGCACGTCTATGTAAAATTGCGGTTTTGTCTTCTCTATCACCAAAATAGAGAACTGGAAATGCAACATTTAAGAAGTACTAAAACCTAGTCCATGAATGATACTTCCTGTCAAGATGTGTTTTCTCTCTTAAAGCATGTTACCCTTTGCATGCCCTTATTACTTTTCCATATGTGCCTCTCTATAAAGATGTCTAAATGCTTTGGTATTTTTTCCACTATCTCCTCATTCCTGTTTGTTCTTATTGTATAGTATGCTCCAAGCATTTTATCTAGGTGAAATAAAAAATAAGGCTGTGCTAATGGGAACTCAACCCTTCAAAGCTGAGAAGAGCTCCTTTCCTTTGCCAGCAGACAACCCAGAGAACCAGCAGCTTTCTTTTTGTGTTTCCGCCCTCATTTCAGTGGCTGACTATAATTTCCTCAGTTATGCACGAACTCTACTTACAGCACTATGATAAAAAGGGGAGCACTTACACTTTTTAAATTAGGCTTCTAATTGTAGGTACCTCAAAGCTCTCTCTCCCTGAGCTTCATGTGCAGCCCTGGTTTCTAAAGCCTAACTGAATGACATGTGAACTAACTTTCTAAAGCAGAAAATGTGAATATCCTCTTCACAGACAAGGTATGTCAAAATTTATGATATATAAATTATATTTTGAATTTTGCTAAAGAAACAGAACAGTTCTTTGTCAGCTGCCTGGAAGCAGGCAGAGAACTTTTCCACTTGTTGCTAAATGATACAAACATATTTGGCTGCTTTGAAGGGCTGCTATTGCTGTCAAAACATATTTGCCTTGGAAGCCATCCAATTTCATCTTACTACGCTATCAAACGTGAGCTTATCTCAGTCACAAATGTCCATTCCTCTTTTATGGTTTTATGGAAATCTGCTAAAATTACAACTTTTATATAAAGTCCAGTACAGTAAATAGGAATACTCCAAAAAGTTTCCACTGACTGTACATATTGTGAAAACACAGATGATTTTTTTTTTAATAGCCTGACACCAACTTCCAATATCACCCATTTAGTGAATGTTGAACACTGTTCTACAGTATAAAAATCATGTCTAGAGTAACTTACATTTTGAAATCCATTTTCCATGTATCTGATAGGACCAGTAACCTCCTTTGTAAAGAAGGAGGATTTTGTAAATTAAGGAAAACTATTAGATTTGTCATTCTAATAATTTCACTTTCAAATAACTTTTTTTTTCCTCATTCTGCTTTTACAGTCACCACCAAAGAATCTGAAAGTTATGCAATTCAACAGGATTTAAAGCCACTAGGGACCCTCCTAACACAAGATGGAAATAACTTATTACGCAAATAGGATTAAAACACTGACCTTGAATCCACAGTCTTTTGCCAAGGGGCAGTGTGTGTGTGGGTGGAAAATCAACTGTGGTACAGAAGCTTGCACTGTGCTTAGGAAAGCACAAGAATTTTCAAAAGCAAAGGCCTCCATCACGCAGGAAAGTGGAGGCACAACGGACATTATGATCACTTTAGTATTTCATATGGCAAGGCATTTATTAGGAAATAACATAGCTTCGTTTCTGAACACAGTCAATATTATTTTCTGCTCGTTGTCCTCTTGTGTTCCAGTCATAACTGCAGCGATTGTTTCAAACTATTCCAGTCTCTCCTGGCCTGCAGAGGCCACCACAGCAGCAAGGGATAGCCTGCGGCTATGGAAGCCCAGCTGTGCCAGCAGCCTGGCAGCAGGTCTGCTGCAGAGGCCAGGCCAGCTGGGATTCCCTTGGAGACTGAGGGTGCCAAGAGGCTGGAGCAAACAGGCTTTGAATGACTTTGTGCTGATGGTTCAAGGCCAGGCTTCCAATATTAGTAATAACCCAGCTATGTACCACAACCTGTATCCGTTACGCTGCACAGCTGAGAACAGAAGTGCGTTATAGTAAATGATTAAGTAGGAAAACAGAAAAAAGAAAATATTACTTTTTTCTCAATACAGTCATGTTAAAATTGCTACTAAAAGCCTGCCTCTGGCATTCTCTGAATTTTTATAGGATCATCAGTGCCATATTGAAGTTCTACTCAATAGGTCTAGGCTATCTATCTGCATGGGTTTGAAAGAAAGACAAAGCAGTGATTGAAGGAAATGGCCAACACCTAAGAAGATCAACATCTGAACAGCTGGTCCCACTTTTTGAAATTTATGCTTCACTGAGACAAACAGGAGGCTAACAGGTTAATTTCTGTTTTCAAATACTCTTTTAGATGCAGAGAGTTTCTTGCAGGGGCTGAGGATGTCTTTATCACCAGCAACAGAGAGTCCTACTGTCTTATTCCAGTCAGGCTGGAATATTGCCTCAAGGTAATATTCTTTTTTTTTGTGTGGGTCAGCAAGATGTCTTTAAAAAGAGAATTACAGTTGACTGCTTCACCTAAGAATCTTAAAGAAGCAGATAATATGAAGGAGGGTTTTTTGGTTTCGTTCTTTGGGTTCTTTTTTTGTTTGGTTTGGGGTTTTTTGTTAACTACCCCAAAAAAAAATCTCCCCATGCATCTCCCAGGAGAAGGCTGAGGGGGAAAAGAACCAGAGAACTGCTGGAATACATATTCTGAGGAAAGCAGACAGATTAGAGACATTTCAGGAGCACTCCCTCCCAGGGGATCTCCATGCCCATTCTCCTCAGTTTCCAAACTGGAAACACATCTATTTTCCTTTCATACATATATAAAAAAATCTGATAGATTGGTATCTAAGAAGAGAAAAAAGTGTTTCTCCAGAAATTGGAGAATTAATTGGAATTAATTGTAACAGCACAGTTTCACCCAGCCTTAAAGACTGAACTGCTACTATTATGAAATTAATATAAACATATACGGTGTTTAAAATATTCTATGTATTAAACAACCACATTTTTTCAGTTTCATCAAAGAGGAAATTTTGCTAAAAGACATGGTAGAAAACAAAAAAGGGAAAAGAGAAAACAAAAAGCCTATAAACATAAACTCCCTGAAAAAATACAAAACAAACCTAGAGTTTTGACTAGAAAAAAAGTGAACGGACAGTTGGCCATTCTTTATGAAAAAACGTTAAATTAATCTTTTTTTCAACCAATTAAAATCAGAATGACTGTTGAAGTTAAGAATCCAATTATAGAACTGTTATTTGTTCTGATTTTTATTATAGTGAAGATGGAAATGCCAAATGAGAGCATAGCAGAAAAGGAAAAATACCTCAATAAATCATAAAACAATTCTTAAAGGGAAATAAGATAATCTGCCTAGTACAACTGCAGAATAATTATATCTATCCTTGGATATTATCGCATAAGTAGTCAACAGGGAGGATGGCCTTCCACAGAAGATGGTAAACATTGTAAAAGTCAATGTGTTCAATAACTTTTCCATAAGTATTAAAAAAAATCAACTCTAATCTGACATGTCATTCTTAAGATACATCATTCATAGCAAGAATAAAACGTGTGCATAGACACATACCTCTTTTCTGGCTTGGCGTTCTGCCTCTGGGACTGAGAATGCCTGCTGCCTCTCAATGCTCCTCTGCTCAGATGGCTGTTATTTTGGCCTCCAGAAGAAGCAGAGGCCCGAAGGCCAGCCCAAAGCTGCTCTTCATTCCTGTGAAGTGGCACAGATGTACGGATGGCAGAAATGACATGGCCAGGATAAGCAGTCAGGGAGTCCTCTCGGTGGCGGGAATTCTGATGAGCAAGAGTTCTCTCTGAGGCTGGGTACTGCCGCCCTGGCCTTCGGTAGCCCCTTTCACGGTAATAGGCTGGGAGGCAGGGCCGCGTTTGCTCCATCACCCCACCGCTGCAGCTCCGAGAGCAGGCAGACCAGGGGCCCCAACTTCCCCACATGCCTGGGATTCCTGCACCGCTGTCCTCAGATGCATCTCTTTGCTCTTCTATCCTCTGGGGAACCTGTAGACACAATAGATTGACTTAGGAACAAGAATTCATACTGTAATACAAGGAGAGCACTAATATCCTTTTTAAGGCATTCACTCTGCAGTCACAAGTGAAACTGAATGACATAGGAAGTAACTTGTCTTATTCATTCCCTGTCAGGCGGCTGCCTGTTCTGCCAGTACAGGAGGAGGTCTCCTACAGCCATCAACCATTCAGCCCAAAAGTATTTGTCGGACTATCTGGATAGGAATAGATTTTCTTTAGTTCTCAGCAATGGAAAACATTGCATAATGCAAAGCTTGGAAATGTGGAGGTTGAAAACTGTTATAATATTAGCAAAGTCAGGAAGTCATTTTTGGTGACGAACTTGGGTCAACAGAAACTGACTGCTCTCTTCCACTCTGATGCCCCAACAATGGAGATTGCTAGTGGTTGCAATAATATTTCAGGAACTCCCATCTAATGTGGAACTTTTTAGGAAAGCAATTGCGTAAGAGGACAGGCCGATTTCCAACCAGCCAAAAATACTGCAATAGTTAACTCTCATATTACTACTTTTCCCCCACCTCCCATATTAATGCTTCAAGGAAAAGAGGTATTCAAAATGACCCACCCAATCCTACATTCACAGAAATCCCCATCAGATTCAATAAAAAACAGGACAAATTGTTGGCCTCAGGTGTTCAGTGCCACTTAGCCCATACTCACCTTTCAGCAGCACAGGGAAAGCAAAACAAAGAAGAACCCCAGAGAGAGGGGGTTTTTCTCTTGAAGGAAGCTAGGAAGGATTAGGAAGGGCAGGAACTGTTACTGTAAGGAGAGTTAACCCCTCAAGCTGTGGCCAAATATTTAAATATCCCGACTTTGTGGTTGGCAAGGTATCAGCACAGCCTAGAAGTTACAACCACCCATCCCCATCTCCCTGTGGACCTGTGCCCCATGCTTTACCCATTCCTGGAGTTAGATATAGTCAGGATTTCTCAATGTTCCGCGCTGGGCAGAGCGTTTAATTTTGTCGCAAAGAAATTAGATCCATTTTCATTAAACACATAGTTTTTCTGTGCTTCCCTTGTCCAACTGGCTGAATCACAAGTTTTCAAAGAAGGCTTCCAATGTCTGATCCTCACAATTATTAATATGCAGAACATTCTTTTAAATGAGCATCCTTTAATAGTTTATTTATATTCTGAATAACCTTTGTACCAACAAGCACACACGCATATCAATTCAATTAGGAGACAAAAAAAGGCACTGTCCACAAATGCTTGCCATACCTCTCCAGCCCTATTCAAGTGTGTATCTACCTCCAAAGGAGCTTTGGAAAAACAGCTTTGTTTTTCTGTATGTCACTTCTCCCCCCTTCAAAGGATGACCTCCTAAACACGTAACTTCCATTAATAATTTTGCCTCAAACATTATTGTATAGTAGCAAAAGATTACCATCTACATACTTTGCCTCTAGTTGCAGATAACATGCATAAGCACTAACTGAATTGCAAACCACCTATGCCAGTAAGCATACATTACTGATCAGCTAGCTATAAAAATGGCAGGCTTTGGTGGAATGTGGTTTGCAAACATGGGTTGAATACACCATTACAATATGAAAAGCCAAGCCAGAGCAGGGTTTGTGGTGCTGCTGTGTAATAGTCAGTTGTGGTCTACATAATCTGAAACATTTCCCCCCTCTGAGGTTGTTCTCACACTTTCATCACCAACCACAGAAAAAAACTGCATTTAATTATAACTTGTGAATAATAAAAAGCATCTGCATTATTGTGATATGTTACCCATTTCTCCAATGTTATTTAAAAACAGGAGCAGATGTCTCTGTATTTAATAGGTCTTTTTTCTGTGGGTACCCCATTTGGCATCAGCCTTTTAAATCCAATAGCCTGTACAACCTAATACCGCATAAGGTCGAAATTATGAATAACATGCAACAAGGTCTTCGTTTCTGGCTGTTACATTTGCTTTCACATCCAATAACAGAACACTACTAGCTCACAATTTGACCAACTAAACAAGCTATTCTTCAGTTTGTCATTTTTTCAGTGAATATTAACTGTTCATACTTATACTACACAATAACGTAGCTCTACCGCAGATATAAAATGGTAACAGTTACACACAGAGACACTCCTCTGGTCTGACCCCAGTTTGCAATAAAGTTTACTTTTTATAAAACTAATAGTCCTTTGTTATCAGACAAGTCAGGTTTCATTTGTCTGGACTATTTCTTAAACATTTCTATGTTGGTTCAGTACACCTTTTTTTATAAAGCCAAAGACACTCATGCAGGCAACAACTAAAATCTATTAGTCTGCAAGCAGCTCAAGTCACCACTAACATTATGCAGAAATAGAAACTGATATAATAGTGACAAGTGTTGACCTGTTGTAGAGAGAACTTTCTGGCTGCCAAACTTCATTGCAGCAAGAATTGTTTCAGATAAAATGATACTTTAAATAACTGAAGGCAATGTAAAGTAATTTCACACCCCTTAATCTTCACAGTAAAAGAGTACTAGACATAGCACAAGAAGGATTAATCTAGCTAGTTAAGTAAGAACATCATAATAAAACTGACAAAAAAGTAAAAACAATGTCTTGTACTGATGTACAAATTAATCAATACTAGTTAGTTACAAGATGACAAAATTCGGAGATGGGAATTTTCAGTAGCAAATCAAGTTATGCACTTTTATTTTTAATTAAGGTCTCTGTTTTCTTACTTTGAGAAAGACGGGGGCTACAGACAAATCTTTAGAGAAAGACGACGTGATTAATGGCATAATCTACTCAGTGAAACCTCCTACGAAAGACTTAATAAATTGAAGCTGCTTAGCTTAAGAAATGGAAAACATAGGGGGCAATAGTAAGTCTTCCGAACAGTTTACATAAATAAATACAAAAAACTGTTCATTTTCTCTTTGCAGCAAATTGTTCTCCATGTCGATAGCCAACACACAAGTAACAGTGGATTTAAATTTAATCAGAGGTGATCCAAATTAGCTAGTAGGAAAAACTACTTAGTGGAAAGGCAAACAAAGCACAGGAACAGATTGCCTGAGGAGATCCTGGCAGCTCAGAGACCGATCCCAAACCTCTACCAGGAACAACCAAAGTATAACTGATCCTTCCCCGGGGCAGAGGAGCTGAACTACAGGACTCACAGGTCACTTCCCGTCCTTTGGTCCTATGACTTCCAAGTTACGTTATAGCCAGTAAGGAATTCTACCACAGCCTAGGATATAGCCAAGAAATTACAGGTAGCTACGGGAGACAGCTGAAGTATTCCAGATCGTCTCAGAAACCACATATTCAGAGATTCCTGATGCTAGGTCCCTCCTCCTCTCCCTTTAAAAATTACCCATTAAAAGCACACTTTCTAAAGGGAAGAGTTTGAGCCCACACTGGGGAACAAGTGAAATGCATACTGAATTTTCCTTGCCAAGTTAAGTCATGAAAGTAATTTCTTTAATACAATCACATAGCCTGCAAAAGGGAGAGATCAACTAACCCATTTAACCTACTTTCCCATAGTTCACGATTGATTCCTTCTCTAGGTGACCTAGTAATATTCATTCTAACTATAAATGCACCATCAAAAAGATTTCTATCTACTGCAAGTTAATCAACCACCAAATATTTTGCTCTACAAACTCAGTCTGTTTTTCCCCTTAATTTCACCCCATAATTCTAGCCCTTTCTTTCTTTCCTGCATATTTTTCAGTTATTTGACAGGACAAAGTTTGTAAGTGGAAGTAATACATTTCACTAGGTACAGCTGTATAGTAAACAATGTAAAGAAAAGTAAGACAAGCTTTCAGGTGTGCAAGTGCTTGCAATTTCTACATCTGCACCAACTCCTATCAAGTTCCTAGGAGATTCTTCAAATCAGAAATTTTCTTCATAATGACTGTTATGCACCAAATATCTTCCAATCTGTCACCTTTCCAGAGGTGAGTGGCAAATTGAATTGAGGCTAGATTTTTAGAAGGGTAGTTGCAGGGTCGCTCTTCTTCCTTTACGTATCAGTACTCTGCATCCCTTTCTGTTCTTTTTCCCCAGGTTTCTTGTATTTTGCTAGTTTGCTACTTTTGTAAACAGGAGCTGCATTACATTCAAGTTTTATTCTGACAGTTGTCTTTTTCAAATTAGACAGAGTTTCTAAAACAGTTTGTTGGGGTTTTTTTCCCCAAAAACATCATTCATACATAGAATAAATATGAGGTCAGTGTGTAAAAAGCATATAAAGACTAAAACTTCAGAAAGCAAGTACTTTATTTACCTAAATGAACTGGCTGAATTGAAAACAAACAAAAAGCCAGAAAAACACCCTTATTTTAAGAGGTCACAAATGATCCGATTTAATAGGAACCTATTAGAAACTCAGAACTTCACAATAATGGGATCATTTATTTAGAAATAATGTAAGAGAAAAACATCAATACCAGCCCAAGGTCTGTTTCAGGCACAGTGAAGCAGATAAGAGAATTCCCCAAAATCTTAACGAAAATACCACTATGGGCAGGCAGTCTATGGAACAATGTAATTTCAATTTTATTTTTTAACTTTCTAAATGATACTAAGAATCTCTCTGTTTCTTGGAGGTTTGGTTTTTTCCCTCCCTGTTTGTTTGGGTTTTGTTTGTTTATAAATTGGTTTGTTGTAAAAGATCTGTAAGAATAATACTTGTGATTTAAGTTACTGTTTTTGAACACCAAACAGAGCAAGCTAATAAACTTATTAAGACAGCAGAAGTCAACATAGAAAAAAGGGAGATGTTTATCCACATGGCAGACAAGAAAACAAATTCTAATTCCTCTGTTTTCCTTCATTTTCCCCAGGTCCATGCAACATGCATTATATTTGCTTCCTTGGGTTAACTAATCAAGTTAAGACAGACAATTAAAAACATATCACCAAAATCTCTCAAATGAACTGTGTACAACTCCTGTGGACTTAAATGCTAACCAGGCATTTGTTTTGTTCTGCATCTGAACCTTCAATACTGATTCCATGCAGAACTAAACAAATGCACAGGGAACATTTAAGTCCATGAAATTTAATCCTAAATGCAGAACTAAAAATCCACAACTAGCATTCAACATTACCATGAATTATAGAGGAACTACAGTCCAATTAAGTTTGTTTGATTTTTAAATATTTCTCACACACGTTTTATTTACCTTCAATGCAGCAGGCATGAGTATGTAGATTATACAGTTACAAAACCTCTGTATATCATGGGTAATAAATTGAAAAAAACTGAAAGCAGAATACTTTAGAATACTATGTCTCTTGCTTCCTCAATTACATACACTATTTTTTATGTTCTGGGGAAAAAAAAACCACCAAACAAACAAACAAAACAAAACTAACTTTAAATTCTTTACTTGCTTACTTCCAAATTTTAAGGATTTCAGAAATTTAAAGTTACCCTATAGAATTTTAACATGTTTAGTAGCTTTTAGGCAGACTAATTCTCCATTAAATCACTGCCTAATGCAATAGTTGTCATTCCTGTAGCTTTAGACTTATGACAAGCATTAAGTCTTTCCTCACTTTTACTATATTACAACCTTAGATCTTATTGAATTAAACATGCTACCAGTAAATTGACATAGATTGCATTTTAAATAGAAAAATAGTTTATCTTGAATTTATATAATTCAGCAATCACTCTGATCCTGAATCAAAAATTTCAGCAAAAACTAGGAGTGCAGAAGCTATTGAAATACAATGTAAATTTCTAGTACCGCCTCTGTCAGAATTTAGAAATAAGCTCCACATCAGCAGTTGCTGAAACTATACTACGCAAGAATGTCCCTGAAGAGGAAATATCACTAGAACTGAAAGCCACAAGTATTTTCAATGTAACTAGTTGTGCGTGAAGACAATGCCTGACAATGCAGTACTGATCTGACAAACGCTTTTAAATACTGTAGGATACTTCATCCTATTAAACTATAGCTTACATTAAAATTAACTATTCTGAAAAGTAGGAAAAAAAGTGGATAGAAGAAACAAAGGAAGAAACAAAGGTTTAGGGAACAGTTTAAGAACCAGGACACGTTCAGAGACATCCACAGACCCTCTGCTTCCAGGTAATCAGTAATTTAAGGGCCTCCTTAAGCTAAACACCATATTCAAACTGTTTTTCTTACCCACTACCAGACTTAATCTCCATGAATACAATTAATGCCTTTTTTAGCATATTTCTAATCTTGGCTTCCAAAAGATTTTATGCTTTACATTGAAAAAATGCTTCCTTTCCCTCTGGTTAAACATGCAGCCTGACAATTTCACTGTCTTCCAAATTTTTTCATTGTGATAAATGAAGAATGATCATTCTGTATTCTCCTTCACCATACCATGATGCTTGATTTGAAATCACTAACACAATCCAGTTCCAGGATCTGTCTCTGAAATTCAGCAGTCCTAACATGTTCAGTCTCTTTTGGTAAGGAAAACAGGCCAGAGTTTGGACTGTCCTCATTCTCAGCACCTTTTCCACTCCTATATTTTGACATGAGTGTGCAATGCTGCGAACAGTACTCCAGATATGAATTAATGATGGACTTTCACAGTAGTAATGATCATAATGCTTGGTGACAGTATATACCTTTTAACCAGCTACATAATTGAGTAAGCTGCTATAGCCACAGCCAATGTTACTAAGTATTTTGCAGATACTGAGCATGTTATAGTAGTCCAAATGCAAAACTGGAAAGGGATACAAGACAATGGCAAGCTTTAAACCTGGAGATATCTAAACCAAATCAGACATTTCTGGTTTTGTCCAATTTCAGTTTAGATACAATAATGTTATGTTTCATAGATTTAACTTCTAACATGTTATCCAGTAATTCTTCTTCCTCGTTAAATGCCCTGAATTGAAATGGATTCATGAACAAATTAACTACATCATATTCCTAATTATATCTCTGAAAGGGATGTAACAGGCATGAATGTATGTTTTGCAAAGCTTTATGGTATTACTTTCACCCAAAGGCAAAGAAATTGTATCCAGAAGAACATTTTATCACCTCAGAAAAATGCTACCCATGGTATTCACTCAGTAAACTCACATTCATGAGCTGGATGCAAAGTGGAATTAACAGAAGCCAGCATGCCATTTTTTATTTTAAACTACTACTATCGTATTTGTCCCGTGCTTCCCAGAGGAAAGAGCCCTAATTCTGTTAATATTCCTCAACAACCTTCACGCTTTAGGCATTTTTTCATTGTCCCTTCCATGGTCCTTCTTCTCATTACACCACACATGATAACCCATGCTATGACACCAAACTGTCACCATCATTATTAAGGGAGCGTCAAGGCACTTGGAAAACATGACCTCTTCTTATTTATTCCATTACCCCAGAGTCGCACCTCCTTTATTTTATAGTTCTGACTGATGAAAGATTTCGCTAGAGCACAGCCTGTCACAAAAGATGTGCATGCAGCCTTTATCACAGCCAGGCTCAGCCTGACTGAGGATTCAAAAAGCCAATATAATAGTATACTGTTATTTTCAAAAATGTGTATGTCATATTTGGGATGAGATGAACACAGTATTCTTCATGAACATTCACCATCTTATTACATAATTGATCAATGATCAACCCCACAAAGTAAGAGCTAGTCTTTGTCCTCTTAAAATTTCAAGAGTGTAAAAACAATAGCAGGCAAACTCAGAAACTAGAACTGAACTTCAGTTCGGAGCAGAGCATGCCAAATTTTGAATGGGCTGAGGAAATCATAGTTTAGTTTGAGAACCTGTTCAAATGTAACATTATCGTATTCCCCTGTCAGTGTTGTAAACACATCTATGGAACTGGTTTAATTCTTTCACCAGTTTAAGCATCTTAGAGGAATATTCTTCCACTATTAGCTCAGCTGACTTCCAATAAAGGCCATACCTATCTAGCCAAGACAATTTCCCAGCAAAAAGTCTTTACAGTCCATTTTATAGATGTTCGTTTGCAACAACCATATTTTTTATGCCTCTTACAAGAAACATGTGGAACATTCGTGGTTTGATAAGAAACAATCCACCAAAAAACCCCTAAAACTTGCAGATAACAACTTCTCAGATCTCTCAAGGCTAGCAGAAAGGAGCAGAGGCCAAATAAAACATCATGACACAATGTGTACATGTCTGCCTGGTTAGTATGCTCAGCTATTTTAATCCTTCAGTGCATTTTGAAAGCCTTTAATCAGAGATGTAGTAAACCGTTTGAATTTTACAGTACTTGGTAAGTGTAAATATTACCAGCTTAAACGATTTGGGTTTCCGTTCTTTGTATAAAAACTCTGTCTGAACATCTGTGCCTGTGAAGATTAAAGGGCTAAAAAGCCTGGAAATAGAAGACCTTTGTATTCACAAATCACTGAAGGGAGTTACAATGCCTGGAAAGCTTAACTGTCCCTTCAACCAACTTTGACCACATCTGAAGAAACTTTAACATTATTTAAATACCCTAGAAAGTAAACAGCTCTGAAAAAAGTTCAGAACAGTTTTTGTGCCAACAGAGCTTGAAGCTTCCTCCAAGTTTGGCTAATTTTTTTCACACCAAGACCACTTCCATTGCGCTCTGTGAGCCTAGTGTTTTAAGTCAGAGGTTACTTTCCATTTTTCTGTGAGACCATTAAGTACTTTCAAGTAAACAGATAGCTCACTCCTGACCTCACTTCTACCAGTTCTATATAATCACTCCTTATCTGCAGTAGGATTGCTTCTGATTTACAGTGAGATAAAGATGATAACCATCAGGCCCTCACTACATCACAAATTCGGCTTCCTTATTTCAGTAACTATTTCCTTCATCATTGACTATCATCTGTGACTGACCTATGTCACTCAGCTTGTACTACCCTAGGCCTTTTCCAGGTCAATCATCTTCAGCCGTGACAAAGCTATTGCCATTCTATCATATTTCTACACTTAGAAAAATTATTGGGATCCACATGTGGTGGAAATATGGATTTTATTTATTCAGTAATTGACATAACACCTCTCAAGATCTCTCAGTGAGTCATCCACCCATCACTCCAGAAGCAGAGAGGACAAGCTGTCATAAAATAGAAAGCAACATTCCCTAACAGAAACAACATTCCCTAACAGAAGCAACATTCCCTAACAGAAGCAACATTCCCTAACATCTGTGAATCCAAAAAGCTTCTCATCTTTATCATCGCTCTGATCCAAAGCCTGGGACAGAACTAGCATGCAATACTGCTCTGAAGGAAGATGAGAAGCTTATCTACAACCTTGTAAGTTCACCTGCTCTGGAATCTAACTGGAACAAAGATCCTTTCATTTTTCCCAGAGAAACACAGAACAAGCTTTAAGCCCCTCATGCTCCGAGCTTAAAGAAGTCAGTATTTTTTAACTTAAAAAAAAAAAAAAAAAAAAATCAGAGGTTCATGATAAAGCAAGTTAAAAATAACTAAACCATTGGCCTTGATTTTTCAAAGAGTATATTCGCATAAAATAATGTATCCTTATCCTGTCTCCTTTCCCCAAAGAAAGAAGAATTTTATTTCCTAACCATTTTAATCCACAACATCAAGGACAGGGAATTAGTAACAACACAGAGATAGCAAGAAAATTCTTTCAGCTGTTGTTCTAAATATTCTATTGCACTAAAAGGCTAATTTTAAAGGAAAAGTCTTGGCATGGACTAAATCATCTCTCCTGCTTCCTAAAGATCACTGTTATTAGAATAGCAACATCATTAGCTAGAAAGGTTCTATTTTACCAAAGTTTCAATAAATGCAACAGCATGTATATTATACAGTTAAAGTCAAGCAACTGTGCTGAAGGCAAGCAGATATACCGACCAGTGGAAAACTGCAAGAGGAATATGGACTATGTTTCAGTTGGTAGTGTTTTATGGAACTGATGTGTATGAAAATACAATAATAATGGATAGCAGTTATCTTATAAACAAGAAAAACATTACAAGGAAAAAAAAAGTGTGACACCTGCAAACACTTGTTCCAAGGAACGTGTACACAGCAGCTGTACACAGATACATGGTGACTAAGCTGCTCTAGTAAAATTCAGTTTAGTGTATGCAGCCCAGCAGGACAGAACCACAGTAACTTTGTAGTAGGCCTGTTAGCAAGAGCTGAGTTCCAGCTCAGCAAGTCCTGACAAGTTATACATTTCAGTCACTGTTGACCTTAGGGCAGAGCTTCACCCTGGATTGCAAGGAAGAACACAGCCTTCTGTTAATGCTTCTGCTTCTCAGGATATGTAAAAGGAAGGTGGTGACCAGCTGTGGTGGAGGTCCCATGGTACTCCTTAGAACCATTAGGCATTAGCCCTGGTGTCTTGGCCAAAAGCCAAGCTTAGATATTAACTACTTTGTCTAACTCCAATTTCCTCCAGTGTTTCAAGGATATAGTAGATTTACTTCATGCTTCACATTTTACTCTGTTATAGTGTGTTCAGATGTATTAGGCAGCTGTATCCTTTTCAGTTAACAGAACAGTGACTTTTATGGGCTGTGGTAGGGTAAAAGAACAACGGAAATGCAGAAACATTGCCATTCACTGTCATTATTACAATATAAGTGAAGGCGTAGCATCACATTTATACACGGAAATTCCTATATGAATCCTAAAAATGATATCATAGCCAGATTTAGTAACCAAATTCTTATCACTTGAAATAGCACTCAAAGTTACCACCCTTTCTGTACATTCTCCCTCTACCTTCCCACTTACATCTCCATCATCCTCTTTCTACAGCCCAGTAGAAGGAATCACTCCTAGCATTTTAAGCCCTTTGCTTAAAGGTAGTGCAGTGGGAAAGCAAAGATAGAAAGACAAAAAGACGAAAAGAAATCAGTGGCCTACTTCTTGATCTTTTCAAAGATAAAGGAGAGCAAGACCAAAACTCATCTCCTTGCTTTTACCTCTCAAAGTAGGTAGTCCGATTAATCTAAGAATATGCCAGAATTCCTTTAAGTCTTATCATTTCATTTTACTTGTCACATACAAATGTTCAGTTCCTTGGACAAACTTCAGGGAGGTACATGACTGCCCAGAAAAAGGTCTATCCTACAGCAAACAAATGTAGACGTTAAGCAATTTAAAAACCAGATAAGGGCATGGGCGCAGGCAAGCAGGGGAGGCGCAGTATTTTTAATCATCTTGTCCTGAAGCAAAGGGAAAGTGCATAGATCCTCACAGTCAATCCACAGCGATGGATTAATTTGTTTAAAAGAACTTCTGATAAACTCCTAATTCTATTTCATGTAGTCTGTGGTAGATTTAAGAAGAAAGAAAAATAGAGGTAACTCAGAAATTACTCCTTTTAGAGGTAAGGAAAACTTCTGTGTCTACTGAAAAGAAACAAAAAAATACCAACCCCCACCCCTCCAACCAAACGAGAAAAACTCGCCCTCCCCGAAAACCAGTATACTACAGATAGGAAAGCTGCTCTGAAGTAGATGTTAATTGTAGAAATTCCCTTTTATGAACAGAACTGCTATTTGAGCACATTGCACTGCTACTCAGGCTACATTTCCACAAGTAACTGAACTGCTCTAACAGCTCACCATGACCAAACGAGGGATCTTGGCCACCTTTCCCTTCCCCCAGTTCCTCTCGTTTCCCTCAGCTTCTGCTCCTGATCCTGTTCCTTATTTTTCCTGACTCAGCAGTGATGACCCTTCAGCAAGCATATCTGAATCCAATACAAGAGAGAGGGGGAAAAAACAACACAAAAAAACCCAACACCACACATCTTAAAGCATACTCATCTCCAAATTTTGTGGGGCATATAGTTACAGTCACTTGATACATAGTTGCTTTTCATAGAGACATTGTGTGTCTGATAGCAAGAGATAACACCCAGTTTATTTGTTATTTAATTTAGAGCCACCATAAACAAACAACACTAAGCCCAAACAGGCTCAAAATTCTTCAACAATATTACAGTGCCACAATGAAATGCTTGTAAAAATAAACCCTGACACTTCTTCCACACATTAAAAATTAGTTTGTTAAGATACTGTACCTCCACTGAAGTCAATACTAATCTACAACTGAGTGACAAGAAGATATGCATAAATTCAAAGCAACTCTATTGCTTCAATGCTACTATTTAATGCTATAACAGAAGCAAGATGTTAAAGCAAAGCAGTATTTACGTCAGAAATTTTATTTGGATAAACTTTACTACTATTTACATTACCAATTTTACTAAAATAAACAAGGCATAAATATAACTACAGCTTACATTCTTAACAGAGCAACATATGATTAGCTAAAAATCCACCCAGGAATGACTTCTGAAAAATTGGGAACACAGACTTCAGTGGTTGTCTGGGAGAAGGACTGTTATGTTTCATAGTTTAACCTTCTGTTCATCACAGCATGACACTTATCAGATAAGGTTAAATAACATTTATTCAATAAAATAAGCATAGGGAGGGAGAACAGAGAGCTTGACTGAATGATGAGCAGCAGGAGGGCTGTTCATATGTCCGGTACTGATGGACAAGGAAAGTTAATTGTTCAAATGTTAAGAAAGATTTCAGTTTAAACAGTTTAAGACAGCTTGGTTGATTTTTAAACACAAGTGGCAATTACTTGGTTTCATATAACATTTCCTCCTTTTTTGCTAATATTGATGAATATTTTGGCCTTAGGGGGGAGTACACTTGATATTTAGAAATTATATACTATAAATGAGAAATAAGTAAGTTAGATCACAAAAAAAAACCAACCTCCAAGAAGCTACTGACCAACACTACAACCCCTGTCTTCAGGAAGAAAACATAATAGTCTTTTTCATAGGAATTTTTACTTCTATCTAATGAACATGCCATGTTTAATGTATTTGTATTACTGTCCAAACCTGTGCTATTTACAGAGATAAGATTAATAAACAGGGCAGTACCATAAGCTAAGATGTAGGAAGATGTAAAGATGCTCTTTGTTTTCAGTTTTTGTGCACTTCTGACATGAGACACAGCATTGTTTAAAGTAAATAAGCACAAAAGCTACTTCTATATAAAAATCAGGTAGCCAGGTATTTCTGAAACTAGAAATTCTTTATTGGTCAATTCTGACTTTGTATGACAGACAAGCTTCCAAGACTTTAATTCCAAAATGATAAAATCTAAAAGCAGAAAACACTGCCCAGTCAAATGTTTTCCCCCCAAAAAGTATCTTCTTACTCGCTAGTGTTCAAAACATTTTTACTATAATAGCCAAGCTTAAGTTTGGCTGAGTAACAAAAGAAGGGAAACTGAAATGGAATAGTATTGCATTTAGTTGGGGGCGGGGGGAGGGAAGCGGGTCCTGAAAGCAGAAGAGTTACAGTATAAACTGCAAATGAGAAAAAATAAAAATTTCCCATTTGGTCCTGTCATCCCCCGAAGTCTTAATTCCACTATCTGCACTTCCCTGCTATGGAAGTAATTTGGCTCATTCTTCTAGCTAACAGTCCCCAGGCTGTCATGCCAGAAATGGATTTTTGTGTGTGTGTCTGAGGAAAGCAACCTGCTGAGCTCTGCTCTTCCAGATTTTGTTGATGAAATTTTCCTTAAAAAAAATTTTTTTAAATTGCTGCTTGATAAAACAAACTTCTTTCTTCATGTTAAACTCCTAAACATATGCCACTACGTCAAGAGTAGCTAAATGGTACTTGAAATAGTTCTAATATACTGAAGCTAAATAAAACCTCTTACAAGTAAGAGTTAGGAAACTACAAACAGATTTTTGTTCAAAAATCTACATTATGTCAGCCTCTCTGAAACTAGTGTGACTTTAAACACGGATTCCAAAAAAAGAAGAAACAAAATATGAAAATCTAGCAAGATTTTAAAACAAACAGAAAATAGTACTTCCTGATGTTTTTAAGTGTTCTCAAGTCCTAAAAAAACAATCTCAGCTGAACTGCGGGTGTCCAGAGGCAGTTACAACTGGGTTTCCATCAGCTGCTTTGGGGATTGTCCTGCGTTTTATTTCATTTTCCCAAAAGTTTTAGAGTAAGAAAAAAATCTAGACTATTTGGAAATACTTTAATGAATTAGTCAGCCAAATACCCAAGTTCAATTCTCTGATTTTATTTCCCTATCCATAGCTTTCAGAGCAAAAATAACTATATGCAGGGTGCACAAGACAGAATCCAAACACTCTCCAACACTGCACATTCAAGCATCAATTGGGCACACATGCTTAACTTCAAGCTGCAAAATAAACACACAATAAGGATTGGGGTATAAGCTAATGTTTTGTTAGAATTCAGCTCTAGTTACTCAGTTTCCACATACTGTACCCTCTGAGTGTGTATATGAAAGTTACCAAACACCACTCTGTTATTCACCACATTGTTAAAACAACATATTGTTCATCAAATCCTTCCCTCCTCCTTTCCCTTTCTTCTCACAAAACCGACCTCCTCTCACATAGAAAGAACTCTGCCAAACAGCAGAGAGATCCGTGCAGAAATACACAGGAGATGCTGGCTAGGGATGCCAGCAAACACATGTCCAGGTTACTGCATAGAAAGAATGGGAACAACTTCCAGAGCTACAAAGCTGAGAACCCACGCTCAGTTAGAAATATGTCTGACTTGGCCTTCAGAGCTACTGACAGCCCCTCTTGTCTGGGGCTGATAGGTGGGTCAGAAGGTTTCTGGAAAGTTTAATAAATACAAACTTCCAGTCTAAACACAGTTTGGCATGAATAGAATCCTCTCCCATAGTGTAAGAGCTGAGAATGACAGACAGCCTTGGAGCCCCTATGAGATCGTCACTAGGAAACTTCTGCCTCTCTTGTTTTCAGTAAAAAGAACAGCTCCAAGGTGGTTACCATCCCCCTTAGTGCCATGCCTTCAGTCCCTTTAACTAGTACACAAGACACTCCAGACCAGTGGCATTTCTCATTCAATTGAAAACAAAGAATCTGATTTTATCAAAATTAATTCCGGAGCTTCACAGAATGAAGCAATTGTTTCTCTGACTTACTCTATTTTAGTTAGTAGATTTTTCTCCCCTAGGGCCATTTGGAAGCTGGATTGCAGCATCTCTCCACTATCAATGTTACAAAAGAATGTCTAATTAGACAGAGTACGGAAAACACAGCAGCAGCATGATCATCTCAACTGCACAACAAAATAGAAGAGATCTAAAATAGGGAAAAATACTATGTTGTACTCAGGTTTAGAATAGAGCACTTGGGCAGCATGAGAAATGCTGCAGACTGGACCGTGCCAGTTTCAGACTGCATCATTACTGACCTCATTTAACTTGTCTTACAATTAGGCTGCACAAAGAGTTGAACATGACAGCTATGTTCTTCAGGAACTATGACTACCAGACGGCTTCAGGTTTCTAGTCCATACCTTCGGAGCTATTGTCCAAATAATTTTTTACCGTACTGCACATAAAAAAAAGAAATTCTGCAAATTTGCCTTTCATCTCCTTTAAAAAATACAGATTAAAAATAAATATGCATCTTGCATTATTATTTAAATATCTACAGTAAAAAGCAAACGTTTTTTTAAAATAGATTATTTTATACTTTTAATAATTAATTGGTTGTGTTTGAATACCAATTCAGAGATGAGAACAACATTGATACAAGATCACAGCCCATAAAGAGATAGAGGAGCATTCAAGGAGTCTCGCCTCAGGTCTCTAGTAGAATCAGCAATACCTACACATCATTCCTGACAAACATTTGTCCAACACATTCAGAGACCTCCATCATGGAAATTCTAAATGTTATCCAGACAATATGACCTATTCTTCTTTATATCCTTACCGTGAGAAGTTTTTTCTAACATCAAACATCATAAAGCAAGTTTCCCTTGCCCCAGCTTAAATCCATTTCTTCTCATCTACTCCACCACAGACAAAGAATAGCCTTCTCTTTAGCACTTTTAAGTATTTGGAGATTATATCTGCCTCCCCCACCAGTCTTCTGATATTTAGACTAAACAACGTGAATTCATTCAAACTTCCCTCAGAGGTAAGATTTTAAAACCTCTTGAGGATAATCACTGCTGCTCTCTGTTTCTCTCCAAATTGTCCAGTACTTTCCTGAAAAGCAGTGCAAAAACCTAACCTAAGTATTCCAGCTGAGATCTCAGTAATGTGGAGCAGGATAGGCGTGCAGGCTGCAAGCCTTCTCAGACATGCCAATGTCTATGATGAGTGAACCATTCACAAGAGCACAACAGGAAAGTTCAGCAGTTTCCAGCTCTGATCTCTAGCAATTTAAATCTAGCAACAAAGTGTGGTTTGGGTCCAACTTCTGTTTCAGACATCTCCATCTCTGTAAGGGAAAGAGCTACCAATAAGCAACTGGATGCTTCTGCTAATCACACACACAGTGTTTGAGCACTGCTCTCACTGACATGAATTCTTCTTCCCTTTTATCTTACATGATGAAAATGCTCCAAAGCTTGAGTAAGCTGACATAGACCTATCTGTGACCTACAACACTCCACATAATTACTCAGCAAATTAACCATGATGAGCCTCTTTTAACCAAGTATATATTTACATATAAAACCACACACACACAAAGCAGAAGCTACATTATTCCCAGAACTTTTTTTAGATTGCATCGCTTTATGCATCTTACTCTAATGTTACCTACATTTACCTTTAAGTGTACAAAATCTGAATATTTCTAATGCTTACCTTTCTGTGTTCAATTGAAGGCTGTGGGATGACAAACTGGAATCCCAGCACTGCTAGGGAACTGAGAAGTCTGAAAAAGCAAATAGTGAAACAAGATATAATTACCACTAATACAAACCACACATCTACAACCTATTACAGGGCTTCATACTGCAAGAACTTACTTAGACACTTGAATACCATTACTAACCAAAGCAGACTCACTAAACTGTATGAAACGTTCTTATGACATTCTCTTCACAGCAGGAAGTACCAGGTACATACATATATTTGTCTATCTACAAAGCAAAAGTGCACCAAGTAGAATCCATTGATAGTATTTCACATAACTTTGTTTAAATTAAAATATTTTTGGCAGTACATATTTTAACACCTCAGCATTTGGTGCCAAACTGACATACGCTTTGCAAGTTTTCTAAAGTGCTAAGTAAGAATTCACCCATCTGTAGACTAAGTCTGCTTCTAGCTCTGGCTCCTCATTTTACAGATGAACACTCCACCTCCAGCACACAGGAAACATGCAAAGAATCACCATGATTTTGCAGAAAATAGGTTCCTCCCCAGCTGCCTAACACTTCTGGAAATTGAATAACCTAACGGGCACAGAAGATGGAAAGTAGCGGACACAGCTCACCAGAGACTCAGGATAAGCAGCCAAGCATCACCCCAGTCCCCACATCTTCAATCTGAAAGGAGTCATAATGGGAACCAAGCCCGAACAAACTTTGTTCTGTCAAGCCTCACCACCGTAATGACTCCTGGGAGCCCATTACAAGTTAGGCTCAGTTAGCTCAGTCTTCTGTTTGCTATAATTTGCACTGAGGACTGGTTTGCCCCCTTCTAGCAAGCCCCTTCATCAGAAAACACAGAAAGGTACGAAAAGTAGGATCAAGATATCTTTATTTCTACCAGGAGTTTGACTTTCCAGTCTACAAAGAGTATGCTTCCGACCCTCTGTAAAGGGCAAAGCTGCTAATGATTTGCTGAATTTCAATGCAAAAGTAAATCTGATGGATTTGGACACAAAATCCATCTGCAAACTAATGGACCAGACAAAATCCAGCTGTGCTTCCTACTCACAGCTCCTTCCTTCGCTCCCTCCACAGTAACCCTTTTAATATTTCTCATTGTTTCAGGTATTTTCAGAGACAGACCTACTCAACAGCAAGAGTGTTTTTTTTATACTAAGCATTTTATTACCACCAATGCAAATATTCTTCTACTAGGAAGAACGTTTTTCTTGAGTTTTCTGTGTTTTTGCTTGCTAACATACTGCAAAAGGAACCATTAGGTAAGTATTGATTGCACATGGCCTATCATCACCTCATCACCATAGTCTATGCCCCTCTCTCTCAAAGCAATAAACCATTCAAAGTCAAGAAAAAGTCATTACTTCCTTACTGCCACATCAATTTAGGAAAAAAACAATTAAAACACTTTAAAAGCCCGTTAGAAGGAAGTATTATATTTCGCAAAGCTATCATTTGTGATAAAGCAAAATACAGAGGAGGTGGCTGAAATCAGAGCCAGAGTAAGGTACTATAAAGAAACCTCAGTAAGAGTCAAAACGCGCAGTTCAGAGCAAGGCCCAGTAACACAGTGGTGGATGGAAGCCAAAGGCATGAATGAAGAAACTGATTTGCCAGTCACACCTGAAATCAAAAGTACAAATAGAAACAGAACTCAGACCTCTAAATTGCAAAATGACAGCATCAAGTCTGTCTTTAGCTGACCTGCATATCCCTTTTTCAAGATCTCCTAATTATTCTCAATGAAAACATGACAAGCTTCTAAGTAGGCAGAGCGCAGTCTCTGACAGGCCCAGCCTACATCCTCTGTAAATTATATTTAACTTCCTTTTCAGAATCTTCCTACCCACTCCCTGCTCCCTTATGGCTTCTGCTCCCTATAATCCCTCAGAGCATGTTAAAGAAAGTTCAAATTTTGCATAAGAAAATGAATGCTTTCACCCTCAACAGGACAGGATTTTTCTGATCAGTCTGAAGGACTACAGATTTCCACACGTAAATTCTGCTGTAATCATGCACAAGGTTGGGAGTTCTGAACTGAGTGAGAACTGTAATCTTCAAAGCAAATTACTTACCAGATTAAAGTTTTCAGTTCTAAAATACAAACTTTTAGTATATGTGTGATTACCCAAGCTTTTCCTGACCATTCTTTAATGAGGTTGCACTGTAATCACCATCTTTATGTACATGCTCAAGGACAATGAAGCTAGTTTTTAAGTTTGCCTCTGTATCTGTAATTGGATCTCTCAGAAACAACAGTATCAACCTACTATTTCAAACACACAGGAAATCTGCCGGGAATACTTAAACTATCCTGAGGTAAGCCTCTAGCTTCAAATCAGTGTGCGGCAATTTAAATTTTTTTAATGTTATTTCCCTCAGTAGCTTGCTTTGGCTAACTTCTCTGGACTAGGCTTTTTTATTTGTCATGCTTGACTAACGTTAGGCCTCTCAAGCTACAAAAACAGGCTTCTCCAATTTCAGTGGGTTTGTTTCAGGTATTCTTACTGTGCAGAAAAGCCAAAAAGAACAAGTGCTCCTCAAAATAAGGCAAAACTTTTCAAGTATACATGAACATGTCAGGTACCAATTACAGCTGATTGATGGCTATTTAACTCAGGCCTCTGTGTAAAAACCTTGCTGGTACAGCCCATGCTCTCACAGTTATGGCACTATTTGGAGCAAAGTACCTAGTTTAAAGCAAAGTCAGGCTTTAAACTGTCAGTCTATCCAAGTTGCAAAGAGCAAACATGCTCACTTTCTTTTACTGACAATACCAATTTCTGTTTAACTGGGGGGACGCAGAGCAAAGCGAAGTGGTATTAGCTCTATTGTATGAGTAGCAAGAAGTAGTTTGCTATTTAACACCTCATTTAGGAACACCTCTCAGAGTTCTTCCTCTGTCATTGCAGTGAGTATTAGCCCACCATGAATGAAGCTGGAGGGTACCAAAATAGGTTTCTCGCATGGTTGCTGTCCCTTAGTAGTTGTATTTTATGAAGGGCTATCATGGCCAACTATGGATTGTCCAGATAGGAATGAAAGTATTTTAGCCAAGTGATTAGTACTGACTAATGCATTATGGCTCTTGTCTCATATTCCTGACTTCCTCCCAAATGAAAGTCTGCAGAACAGCCTAAGTCTGGGACAGCTTGGGAGGAGCTATGCAGGGAGAAGTCTCAACAGGAAAGATAACACAGGCAGTGTCAATAATATGTGACAGATCCATTTTGACGTGGAATCTGTCTTGGCATATTAGAAGGGTGCCAGAATTGCAATTCAGAGATTGATGTCTAAAATTCATAAGAAGGAAGGTTAGATCAGAGCTGTTACTGACAGAATCTCCATACAAATGAAAGAGCATGCAGCTGTCATTCCTCACAGGAGGTCAACTTTTGTTCATGTAGCACCACAGCTGCCTGTTTTCTCTCAATCTGCTTGCCCAGCTACAGAACTGGACAGATCAGCTTAGAAACAGTTGAATGTTTCCTGTTTGAAAGGTTTTTCCTACGTTTGCCCACTGGCAAACTATTTCAGGAATACATGATATAAATCCCTGAATGAATTGCAGCACAGATACTAAAACATGTAAATCACTAATTTAAGCCCAGTGACTGTAGTTGTACAGCCTCATAAAAAAAAAAAAAAAAAAAGGAACTTTCCAATAATATATGCCACCACATCGGCATACACTAACAGATGCTCTAAGCATAAGCAAACACTGAGAACCTTCTTTTTTTACTATCACCAAAGAATGCTGTGTCTGGTATGCATGTACTTGATTATTTGGTCTTTGGATTAGATTTTTATTTATCCTCCTATGATACAAATACTTTTAACACCAAAGCAAGAGACAACCAAATTGATATTTACTGCAGTGTGTTAAGAGCATATTAAATAAGATTAAGTGTTTTATTGCATCACTTACCTCAAAGAAACTATTAAACTGTCTACCATGATCCTTTAATACAAGGTGTCTTGAAATGAAAAGTATCTCTTCACTGTGGTACAGCGCAATGCTGATCACACACAAATCCTACAGAAAGAAAAGATAAAAACATTTAACACTGCTTATTCAGAATTTTCCAGGATGTCTATGAAACTGGATACAGACCTACATTAGTCATCTCCATGTCAATTCTTGGGACTTTACAGCAATTCAAACTTGAAACCCAGTGTATGTTACATAAATACACTGGACACACCCCATTTTTTGCATCAGGATTCCAACAGTGCCAAAGCGCTTCGCGAAAGGCTACGGGATGCAAAATCTTGATTTGATTCCCAAAGATGCAAATCTGATGTTAAACTTACTTGCCTTTTTATCTCACATTCCTGGTATGTCACTTGTACGACAATAAAGCAAACAGCTTTATTTAAAGTCTTGTGTTAATAAAACCCATAGAACTGAAACTGGGTTACCAATTTCTATTGCAGAGTAATATTATTACTACACTCCTCATTTTGTGAGCAATGCAAGGATGATTCTATTGTGAGTGCTCATACAGTCTGCAGAAAAAAAACAGAGAAGAGCAGTATTGTTTCCTCTCTATTACAGATGGCAAACCCAGCCACAATGAAGTTAAATGCCTTGCCCACAGTCATGGACGAAATCTGGGGTTAAATAGCATTCTGAATACAAATTCAATTGATCCTTATTTCTAAGTACTATCATTGCATCGTGACTACTGCAAATGCAGAGAAGCCCTAGTAGCCCTTGAGAGGGTTATTACCTAGGTACACTCTTATTTGTTTGGAAATACTCTCAAACGTTCAGACATCAGGGGAATTCTTAATTTAGTAAATTTGTAATCATCTGTTGGACACCTAAAATGCTGCACCAGAATTTTCAGGCAGGAAAGAGATCCTTGCAGTAGGGAAATACAATATAAATCGGGGGCGGG
>NW_009228540.1:0-6436 GCF_000690835.1 Fulmarus glacialis
CGGGCCGGCCGTGGTTCTCAGCCGCGTTCCGTCCTTCCAGGAGCCTCTGGGCACTTACCGCAATAGCTCCCTGGGAAGGGGAATACTTAACGGCATTCTGGCAGTTATTTTCTTCTCATGCAAATAACGCTGGCGAATGAGGAAATCAAGGTTTAGTATCTAGAGAAGCTTCTCAGAGTCGTACTTTACTTTAATCCTATTTGTTAATCGGTTCTACAACCAGTTAACGCTTACTTCTGTTCTTTAAACAAACACTGCAGTTCCAGAGTTACCTCAAGATCTAGCAAGGTCAGGTTCATGTGGCTGTTACTGAGAATGCGTGTTCTGCGTGGCGCGCAAGTCTCTAATGTCAAGATTTTTGCCTATGACTTGCCATTTGTGAGATCTGAGAGTCAGCTGGGTGGGCTCAGGTATTTACCTATGCCACGGCTTTCTCCTCTGTGGCTATATGGCAGGCAGGGCCTTGCTTTCTCGATAATCGACCTTTTTTTTTTCAACTTGACAGTTGTAGCGGTCTAGAGGGCCAGTAGAGGACAGAGAAGTTTTGATAACTTTTTTGACCAATCCTTCAAAGACCAGTCTTGCCTTTTGCAGATGGAAAAGCTGCGTATTGTACCCTTCCCCATAATATTAAAAGTTTCAGGAAGAACTAGTTTTATGAAAAGCTCTGAAATTTTTCATGGTTTCTATCTTTAATTCTAGAAGAGAGAATAGATTTATTGCCAGTATTCCTGTACAACATGAACTCACTATTAACTATACAGATGTTTCCCAATTTACAACTGTAAGGTTACCAAAGACCGAGATGGTATAATAAGGCTGCTCACAAAAAGATTATGAAAGAATTAAAAGACCATAACTATGTAGTCTTAAACATTTAACAAGCAGGTCAAGTGATGACAAATATACCAATATTGAAAATACACAGCCAACTTTTCCTCACTTGCATGTGAAAACCACTATGACAATGGTATCCCTGATGGTATGTGGATTTTCCTTTTTTAGCAAGTGTTAGGTTCTCCTTTGACTACAAATGGCAGATTAACAGTGAAATGTACTGGCAAATATCAATGTCTTTAGGATTAGCCTACTAAAAAAAAACAGGGAAAAAGCCTCCATTTACAGAAAAGCAATGCATCTCTAATGGAATCTATAATTTTCTTCTTTCTGTGCTTCAGGACTGTATTGGTGGCTCTTTCTTATCAATATTAAAATGTTGGCAGCATGAGTTCTGAGACAGAAATGCCTTAATTCATCACCTTTTTTATACTGAGGACTAGCATTTTGAAAGAAAATCGATAGCTGAGTGTGAAAAGTTCAGATAGCAGAGCCTGCCTCATCGGAGGCAGGCGGGTAGGTGGATTAGTCCTCCTGTGCTGGGATTGTGCAAATTGTGGTATTTCTGCAACTTTGAAGTTATCTGCACTAAGAGAAATCACCGGGAAAACAGTCTTACTGTCCAGACTTTCCTAGATGCTCTTTTTCTCCCCACCTAGAAATGTTATTCAAAGGGAATATAAAGATTTTGAAAGCTTGTCTGGGATTTCTGCATACCCTGCTGCTTTCTCAGAGGCAAGACAGTAGATTTACCAGATGCAATTAATTCACAGCGTGTCCAATGCATAAATAGCACAGGCACAAAACTTGATGCCTTCTTGAGATGTTGGACATATTGTGAAGGTGCACATCAACTGGAGAGCACACTTGACAAGCTAAGCTCTTCCTGGGTAGGTTGGATCTCCTGCACGCTTCCTGTGTTGGTGGCTCATACAGTACCTCCAATACATGCAAGACACATACATATACTTTCCCTAAACTATTACAGTGAAGTTTATTTTTATGTGGATCTTACACTTCCTTTCTACACACACTGGAAACACTTGAATCAAGTCAAGAACCCTGTTACTACAAATTCAGTTACTACAGAGTACACGACATGCAACCAGATCATGAATATGATTCAGTGTACTTGATGATTGCATATTTTGGAATTAATTTTGTGTATTAGCAGTGTATCTCACAGGTATCAGCAACTCTCCTAGCATAGATCAGCTGCTGGAAACGTATCGAACAGTGCATCCCCAAGTGACACTTCTCTTCATTTGGAGACTTTTTATGGAAAAAGCCAAGGAATTATTTTGCTATTGCACATGCATTTAATTACCATAACGCTTGCCTCTCTCAAATGCAAATATGTTAAGTGGTACTTGATATGGATTTCCTCGTTTGCCTAACATGAGTATTTAGCAATCGTCTTAAGTTCAGTCCGCTAGAAGAACAAATTACACCGAAAAATTCTTTTCCAAACAGCACACAAGTTCTGATGCTAAAAAACAAATTGGGATGATGCCAGATGAATGACTGCAGACACTGAAATCACAGCCCTAATAGTATGTCTTTGACAAACTGGTCCCACAGCTCAGACATCCGTTCCACCCCAGATGTATAGGCACCTGAGCTGCCTGTCATTCAGTTCCTGAACCAAACCACTGCTATATTGGGTGTGATGAGTCAGGAGTGTAATAGGAAAGATTAAACCTAAACCTTGCCTGAAGCGGAGATACCTTGTACAACACTCCTCCTTAGTCATTCTGCTAGAAGTCCCAGAAGCCCTTATGAATGTCAGCCTCCTCCACCTCCTACCACCACTGAGTATCAAATCTGACAATTTGATAGCTTAGCAATATGCTGAGGCATATACTGGAGGTTTGGGGGTCTACAGTGGTGCTTGCACAAGTGTTGGTGATGTAGATAAGGCCACCAACTTAACAGCTAAATATCTTAAAATCAACTATTTTCCATGACAGACCCACATTAAGGCATGGTAAAAATTCAGCACAGCAATATTTTTAGTGGGGAAAATCCTATTAATGCAACACTGTAAGAAATGGCTGTACTATCAGACCCATAGTAGATCTTATAAAGTAGCATTTTCATACCTGGGGATGCTTCCCACGAAAGTTTCCACAGATACACTTTCTGTTTAAGGGAGGATTTAATCAGTTTCATTTGGAAACTGCACTTCTTTAGTGTTCAAACTTCTTGAGCCAAAACCCAAGAAACTAATAGGTAACAGTCTCTCAAGTCAGCATCTAAGGAATAGGTTATAAAGAAATTAATGCAAGTATCATAGAAATAATTTTATTTTGCTTTACAAAGTATGTGATCGACTTGGCTTTCTCTGCTGTTTCCCTGTGCTGCAAAATGGCTTTGATCCTCCTCTGTTGGATGGAGGACATCAACATGCCAAGGAATAGCTTCCAAGATGGGAAACAAAACTAACATTAAGATTTGCAGGTTTTCATGTTCTTTGTTTCCTCCGACAAGAAAGATGAAGTGTGTTTTTAAGACTAAGTGAATATGGTCAGGCAATATAACATAACCCAGGTGTTGAGCTCTGCCTAGGAAGGATGTCTTGGCTCTTCACGGATGTAACCTGTCCTTGCAGATGTCCCCCATTGATTTCACCAGAAGTTGCATTTGGCTTAAAGCAGTAACTGCAAATACGTTAGATTCATCAGCAAGTCCAAGGAACTTTTCTGCATCACTCAGTAATTCTAAGAGAGCAGGTTTTCACAAACAAATGGTTGGGCACTGTGATCAGTTCATCAAACTCTCAAAGAGCGATGCTGTTTTCAATGAATCGATATAACAAATCACAAATAGATTATCATTTATTTCTCATGCATTATAGAAAGTATTTGACTAATCACTACAGGAAGCTTCTGATTGGCAAATTCATTTATCCCCAAACTGATTTTTTTCAAAAAAGCACTGTTTTCCTTTTTGTTTTATGGACTGATGGAATTAATTTCTGTACAAGTTGCTATGAAGAAAACGAGAGGCCTGTTAAAAATATTAATACCTGCATTAACATCTGTAGCCTTCTCTGGCACATATGGTAAGGAAGTGAAATACCTATAGCAAACATGGAGCTCTCTGAACCAGTGAGACATAATGTTGATAAATCTCTAAACAGCGTTTTCATTTTTGAAAGATTCCACAGCTCGACTTTCAGAACCAAAGCAAACATACTTTTAAGTTGTCTGTGAACATTAGCACTCAAGGATAAGCTAAAAACATGGTATCAGAGGCATCTGCATAGACTTTCAGTTTGTTAACATTCTTATGATAAATTATAAGATACCATTGTAGTCTGTCCTTGCAGTCTAATCTGCAGAGCTATGCACTAGAAAATACATTGTAGGCCGTAGATAATACATTCCTAATCTGAAAATACTCATTATAAACCTTCATTTCATATACAGTAATTTCTCCATGACTGAAGTGAGTCATGCAGATCTGCTCACCTGCAGCGTGCTCGCTCTCTCCCCCAAGACCTAGGTTAGCGACCTCACACAATGAGTTTTCCCAAGCACATGCCGTATCAGAGCTGTTTCTAAGACAGTATTTAGACTGACTTCAAAGGTACTGGGCAATAGGTGAGGCAGGTGCTGTTACCACCACCAAAAGCAATGAATCAAAGGCACACCTCAGTCACGGTTTCTCCCATTTCCTGTTTGGCCTATAAACACGGCAAATTAGATACTACCAGCTCCGTCTCTGATGTGCTGGCCAGAGAAGAGATGGGTGGATTGAGTAACTGGAGTTCTTCCTGACCCTCCCTGCACCCATTTCAGGAAATGTGCCTACAATTCAGGTAATGCTCAGAGCAATCACACTGTCCCAAGTGCTCAGTGAGGGCAGGCAAGCACACTGCAGCGTAGCCCCTAAGAAATAACTTTCATGCACATAAGCATTGACACAGGCAATTTCTCAAGTTACATGGTGAGTACAATAACGAGATAAGGCCTGCAAACAGGAAAGCCTGTGTAAACAAAATATCATGTAATGCTACTGAATTCTTTAATGTGGGTATGTGGCAAGGACTGGTCTATTATTTAAACATTTACAAACTCTGTTTTGTTTGCTATTCTGGATTAATAGTTGCTGCAGATTTTAGAGGGTATTTTGGATGGCATCCTCAATGTAGTTACAAAATACAGTTGTTAAAAAACCCAGAAATAATCTGACAGCCTTTTATCGTTAATAGTGAAATCTAACCGACCCTCCATTCCCCTTGTTACAACTGCCTTAGAGGGGAAGTGAATCAGCTCATCAGTATTCAGGTATTGCTAACAGGGAGGTCACCTTCTTCTGTTAAGCAGCTCTCCATTTCAAACATTAAAACCTTGCAATTAGTAATTTGACAAGGACACCAAAGTACACTACTACTTTGCTCTGACTAAGGTGATGTTTTCTGTAGTGCCATTCTACTTACAAAGCATGAGAGGAGTGATTCCTGCGAAGATGCAGATCCTGCCTCCTATACACGTGCAAACTGGGATGCAAAGCAAGTGTCACGAAGGGGGAAGCACAGGGGAGGATAAGCAGGGATTTGTAATTAGGCAGAGCAAGGCAGAATTAAAAATTGCTCAAGGTTAGGATAAAGCTTTTCAGAAATTAGCAAGAGCTTCCTACTCTTTAGGATTCTTTTAATGACACTTTTTATTATGCTTGACCAAAACAGAACAGTAGTAAGTCCAAGAGGCATAGAACTAGCAATTGTAATACTGAGTAACTATGTCTTTTGACAAATTCTTCCTTTCTCTATTATCTCCTTTCTTCACGGTTCACCTTAGGGAACAGATCTGTGAGGTAGAAGATTCAGAACTTCAACAAAATTTTTGCTCACAGCCACTGTAGACATTTCTTGCACTGCTCCGAGTTTACTGCGTACACAGTAGGAGACTGGTTCTGTTACTATGCCAGTAGTTTCCAAATTCTGATTTGCAAGACCATACAAGCTGATCTACGGCTACCCACGAGTAACACTGTTTCATGCGCTGGAAATGGCCTATACCTCCAGAAGCATCCCATGAACGTGCCAGATATGACCCCAGTACGCAACAAGGTCCGCAGCAGGCTTTCTGGTCCACCAGAAGAAAAATTCTTGAGAACCACATTTCCACAACAGTCACTTTCCCAATTCAATACGTAACAGATCAAGATACAATCCACAATGTATTCAGAAATTGGCACTACCCTGAGTATGACTGTGGCATGGAATAGCTTGTGTCTGGTTACTAAAATAATGATTCGTCGTTTCATTCTTTTGTATAAAAGGAGACAAAACTCAAAGATTATTTCTGTCTAACCTGCAATCTCGATCTCCTACCATAATAGCTGTCAGTGTACCGGATCCCAAAGGCCCTATGCTGAGTTTACTCAGGGCTTTTAAGCATGACACTTCAACAAGATAACTTGTCCTTTCCAGATACCCCATCATTTTCCCTTGAGTCAATGAGACTCAAAGGTGTTTTTCAGGAGCTGTTTGATGAACAGCTCAAACTAGTATGCCCTTTCCAAACACTCTTTGTCCCATAATTTGTCAATAGCATTCTATGATGTCCTGGTTTCGGCTGGGGTGGAGTTG
>NW_009228541.1:0-2473 GCF_000690835.1 Fulmarus glacialis
TGATTCTATGATTCTATGATTCTATTGGTGCCTCCAGTTTTACATCGTGACAAATTCTCTGTTCTATGCTATTTAAAATGAAGTTGGGTGCAGTTCTGTAATGGCAAACATCACCAATGTATAGCGTTGTACAGTTTAAGGATGTAATCGAATTGTACTCAGCATGAGTAACATATTAGAGATTATTGCTTTTTACAGTCACTACCATTCAAAGAAATACCAGATCAAAGTACATTCTGGCCTGCAATTTAGACATTGTAATACATGCTTAGAACAATTCAAATAAAGTCTGTATTAGCATAAGAATTATTAGTTGGTAACACTCCCCTTTTGGAAAAGATGTTCTCTGTTAATTGGTGGTATTACCTGTGTGCCTGTTCCCTTTTATGTATGGCTGATTTTGCAAGATCAGGGCAAGATTAAGAAATATACCTTAAAAACATTATGGTCTTGTTTTTTTTTTTTGTAATGAGATATTGTCTCTGAAGTGGTAATTTTAAAAGGGAATTAACTCATTCATCCGTGTATAGAATATTCTAAAGATACCTAAATATTTCAAAAACACAAGTGAATGCCTTTCTGTAGATAAGTATGGGCGTACCTGTTTTACAAATGAGACACAAAGAAGAAAATATATTTATTCTTTCTAAAGGCATATATCTTTTGAGACTTCACTGTCCACCAAGTACTCCAGCTTCCCAGGGACTGGAGCAGAAAGTGTAATTAAAATTGGATTTCTCAGTTTTCCCCTGCTGACCTTTTGGGTCAGTTTTCCAAAGACCCACATCCATAGACCACATTTTGGGGTGATGACTTTCCAAAACCATTCCAAATTAGATCTTTTGTGTTTCAGTTGTCCCACAAAGGTCTGGATATTTGTAAAAAACAAATGAGGCCTTAACACTCATTTTAGCATCTAAACATAGTTTTGAATGTAAGAGTTGTCCTGACTGACATACAAGTTTTTCCGTTCACATTTCACCATCACAGTTAACATTTTAAATTTGTATTAATACAAAGCCGTTTTGTCTAAAGGATCTTAAATCTCTCTTTTTATGATTTTCAAAAATATTTTCATTTTATATTTTTAAATGGATGGAATAATGAAGATTTAAAGGGCATTTAAAAGAGGATTTTTATAGGAAAATTTTGTATTACTGAAAAATAAAAGTGAAAAAAAAAAATTAAGATGGATTCATTTCTGTAGCCTTTAGAAACAAAAGGAAGAATCTCATGCAATTCTTGCATGAAACTTTTGAGGTATAACCTATTTTTCAAAAGCTTTCAAATTATATAGAATCCTTTACAGCTCATGGCAAGGGTTTTTTTAATAGTTAATTGTACTGATCGTTTAAAAACTGCATCTTCTTTGTAGTCCGAATTTTTCTGCCTTTCAGCCTCTGGGTTCATTTGGACCTTTTTATCTTCCAGATTAAAGAGCTATTTGCAATCAGAGAGAACTTTCCTGCATGACAGATACAGACCTTAAACGGGCCATCTCTTACACTTCTTGTGGAAATAGCTTCTTTTATCTTTCACTATGGATCATGACTTCTAGGCCACCAAACTTTCCGTCCTCTCTTTTCCAGAGTCTTTCCAATTAGCAATAGCCAGTCCACTTAGGATTCTGATCCTCTGGTTTAACTGAAAAATTACCTATTCTTTCAGTCTCGCTTTTCTCTAAAATTTCCTTCAGCAGTATTATCCTTCCTCTTAGCTAGCTATACTCAAATTTTCTCAGAGAAATTGTATTTATTACCCATAGTAACTTTCAGAAAGATAGTTTCCCTGCATCATTTTATTGTCCCATAGATAAGCCATAGACTATGAAAATTTATTGCTAATAAAATGTAACTTGCGTTTATAACATAAATAAAATTTCAGAGACGGTTATTCTTTTGATTCTAAAAATTAATATATCCATTTAAGTATCTTATTTATTGCCTACTACTTTTACATTATAATATCACAACGTATTATGGATTCCAGTGATATTCTATTTTAGAATTAATTACTTAGATACTATTACGGTGAGCACAATAACTTAAATGACTGATTTTTAAATAACTAGGTAGTGCATTTATCAAAACTATCATTTCAGACAGTTTAAAGCTAGAGTAAAGAGGTTACTGAATACTTTTATGTGTAATTGTTAGGCCTGTTTCTAGGACCATAACTCTCAAAAAATTAGTTATGAAGCATTTTGCGTGATAAGAACTGATCTGGGTTCTTGCTCAGGATTCAAGAAACTCAGATTCAATCCTGACTTTATCAAAAAATATTTAAACAGCTCAGTTCCTAAAACATTGGCATTATGCTATTCTGATTCTCTCTTTCTCCTCCTTGAGACATGTCGTGGTTTAACCCATCAGGCAGCTAAACACCACACAGCCGCTCGCTCACTCCCCACCCTGGTGGGATGGGGGAGAGAATGGGAAGATTAGAAGTGAGAAAGCTCGTGGGTTGAGATAAA
>NW_009228542.1:0-27297 GCF_000690835.1 Fulmarus glacialis
GGTGGTGGTGAGGGGATGCGGCCCCGCTCCCCGGTAGGGGCTGGCCGGGGGGAGGGCGGCAGTCCTCGGTTCGCGGCTCTTTCCTTGCGAAAAATGCGAATCTAAGGACGGAGCTGAGGTTCCCTCAGGGCATACCTGTGATCGAACGGAGACCTGGCAAGCGCGGGGGCTGTGATTGTCTCCCTGCAAAGTCTATGTAAAATGATTGTAAGCTTAATATTCGTCAATGGAGTTGCAAATATTTAATGCTAATTTGGGATATCTAAATGGAAGATTGTTAAAACAGTCAACGGAATATATTAGTTGGAGGTTGTTTGTGGCATGCTTTGTAGTATAATCTAACTGTAATCCCTAATTTAAGATGCTGGGAATAGGTTCAGGACAAGGAGAAACTTCATGTATGTATATACATGTATACATATATATATGTATGTGTGTGTGCATATATATATAAAGTGTAGATTGGTACTGATGTTGCTTGGCCATGTACTGCTTTCATCTTTCAGGTTACATCTGTGCAAGGAGTGGCTGTTCGCAGCCTCTGCACATCCTCCCCTCATGAACACCCAGAACATGGAAGATTAGTTTATAAAGGAAATTTGGCAAAGGCGGTGTTAGGTATATGACTTGAAATGATTTGTATTGCTTTTTTTTTAGTTAACGGTGTTTAATAACTTTAAAATGCAACATTATAAAAGAGAATGTTCTCCTTTCCAACTCTGCTAAAACCTGGATCCTCTGTACAGCAGAAAAAATGTGGTGGTGCTTGGTTTCTGCTTCTACGCTTAGGTCTGCAGGGAGTTCTGTAGGTACTGTGCATCTCTGTAACCCCTCAGCCTGCTTCTGTTTCTCTTGCAGCCCTTGGAGTGCATTACCCAACCCAGTAGCGAACAAAGAGTGGCTGTAACTGCTGTTGGCATTCTGTGTGCTTTCAAATGTTACTGAAATGTTTCTGAAGTACACAGATACTGTGATGAAATGCACTATCTGTAATGAGACTTTGTTGATCTTTCTTTGACCAGTTAACATTACAAAGGCCTAGTGAAAAGTAATCCATTGGATGTTTTCTGATACGCATTTTTGAAATGTGTCTTTAAGAAGGAGGAAGTATGCCTTAACATAGTTAATTATCACAGCATTTTAGACTACTGGTTCTCATGGTGGCTTAAGGGCTGTGGGTGATTCACTACACTGGCTACTGTCTTTCAAGCTGCACACAAGATGGCTGTGGAGTACTTGTTAATATTGAATAACCCAGGTTTTTCAAGTTACGTATGGTGGGGGACCAAGCAAGCTTCTTTGTAATGCACACCGAACGTCAACGTTAGTTGTTGATGAAGAGAGAAATTCCCAGTTCTATCTGTGACGATTACCATTATGCCTGTTCATGACTGGAATCAAGTTTCTTTTGAAATCAGTTTCCCATCTGTGAAGTGAAAACTTCATAGGTGCGCATAATAGCTACTAGCTGACTTCGTCATAGAAATAGAGCCAGCTACCAGCTTTGATAAACCCAACATGAACATATAAACAAACCAGAACAGTGGCAAGAAGACTGGGTTGAACTTTCAACGGTTTCTTTGTGAGCTTAAAAAAAAAAAAAGGGAAGTGGATTTTCAGTAACTTCAGCTGTTCAAGTAATGCCATCAATATATAGTAGCAGAACATATGTAATTATAAAGATAATTTTACTCATAAGTATTAATGTTTGTTTTCTTTTTGTTTTGTTTTGTATAGGTGTGAGGTTTTTCTCTTACTCCACGAGCATATTCAACCTGTTCATGATGCCCTACATCATGCTCAAAACTGGTATTGGATTTGAAAGCCTGTTTATACAAGCTGCCTTTTATGGGTTGATGGGGTTTTTTACATTTGTAACACCGGTTACTTTGCATGTCCTTACAAAAGGCTATGTGATTCGACTCTATTATAAAGATGAAATGGACACGTATACAGCCATTACATACAATGCAATCTTGGCAGAAAAAGCAACTGTTTTCCATCAGAAAGATGTAAAGATTCCAGACATCACCAAGATGTTTACAACTTTTTACGCTAAAACAAAATCAATGCTTGTTAATCCGATGCTTTTCCCGAATCCTCAGGATTATAACCATCTCATGGGCTATGACAAATCCTTTTATTTTAACTTAGAGGAGGAGAAGGAAGCTGATGAAAGGAAATAATTTGAAGATAATGAATGTCACTATCATTGTTCATGGTGCAGTGCCATATATGTTAAAGAATGTAAAATTCTATTACACTTTCTTAAGTATCAGATAGCTAGAGTTCCCCAAATGCATTTTGGAATGTAAAAAAAAAAACCACCATTTTTTTAAACTTGTAAGCAATGTGAGGGTTTCTTCAGAGTTAGTGACACAAAACATAGTAAAAAAATATGCTTAGATCTGTCTTGTGCTTGTTTGTTCTTGGCTTGTTTTTTATTGTTAACCATTGGTTTTATTGTTAACTATTGTTAACTATATGTAAAATGCATGGGCTGTGTGGCAATCTCACCATCTCCATTTCAAAAGGAACCATTCATAGAAAAAAATCTATACTCATTGCCTGTCAAGTACATGGCTAAGCTTTTAAGTCTTAAAGATTAATTGTACTTAATCCAAAAAGATCAGGCTTTTTTGTCAATGCTGCTGGTGGTATAAAGGGAGTGGAGATGGCTTTAACTTGCCTTTGTGAGAGCATCGGTAACCAGGAGGAGCCTACAGAAAGCAGACAGGTATTGTTGCTAGTTGGTGTTACAGCCTCCTTCTAGAGGCCTGCAGGTCTGTGGAGAAGACAGGGAGGATGGCTGCGTCGCAATAACCTCAAGCTACTCACAGTACTAAATGGTTTCTTAAGTTAGAGTCCCACTCTGAGCAACCCTGTCCCCAGAGGTGGAGAACAAGAAGCCTCTTTTGGGCAGGGTAAGCACCTCAGCATAAGATTTGCTCCGTGAATATCCCATTGAAAACATGCTGTATTTGAACCAGCTTAAAGAAAATACTAGCAGCTGGTGGTTAAAATGGACTCTGTCAGCATTTATGTAAGGTGGGGAAGCAAAAGGGAATCTCCTTTAGAGTACTGTTTAAATCTTATGCCTTTAAAAAACATACTTCTTGATTTTTAGCACCTTTAGCTCAAGTAAAAAGAGGATTAGATCTTTTCATGTGACTAGACTGGTTAGTTCTGCGCTCTGAGTATGCAGAAATTGGATTTAAATGTTTTTAGCCCAAGGAGAGGTTTGTAATGTAAACTGACAGATACTTGTTTTCAAATCATGAAGGGCCTAAATATTTTGAGGCTTAAAAATTACTGAATTAAAAAAGAAAAAGCAAAATTCAAATTAATCCTTTTGTATTAGCAGTGCCCTTTGTAATAAGTAAATCTGATGCTTGCTACTAATTAAGTCATCCTGATACTGCAAATGAAGAAAAACTAATTATAGCTACTTTTACAGATGTTTCCTAAGTTCTAGCTGAAAAAATATATTTAAAAGTCTAAATGTCTTCCAAGACTATTATTTCAGTTTCCTGTCATAGGATGATGCTATAGGTAGGTCATATTAAAACATCAGTATTTTAAATGTTGTTTTTCTGACTGTTGAAACTGCTCTCAATGTACTTGCTGAGTAATTAAAAAGCAAATCATCCCATCGAGATATTTTTTGAGGCAATTCTTTTGTGTTGCACAGCTATTATTTTAAAAGCCTGATCTAGCCCCATTAAGCCAGTATCCCTTAATAGGTAACAATATAAAAAAAAATTTCCGTAAGTGATATTGAAGATGTGAGGCCAGTAACAAGCAATTCTGATAACCTGGTTGTACTACTTGCCCTTATTGAAATGATGTTTTACACCTAATTGAAAATAATCTTTCCATTCTTTCCATGTCTGATGCGTTCACTTTCTTCTTGTGCTTGCAGATAAAGTTAACTTCATCTTAAAATGCCAAATACAGGGAGAACAGGAAACAGAGTTTGCAAGAGAAGGTAAAGGGAAGGCCCCAAAATTATATTTATGTACCCCTTGAGCAATATCAAAATCCTCAGCCTTTTCTTTTGACTGCAGAAAATTTTCACTGTTAAATTTGAGATTGGGCCGATTCAGATTTAAGCAGCAGTAGTAAGAGATTTCCATCCCGGTGGCTAAGTTTCTCAAAAAAAGTATGGAAGTTACACATTATTTCTTCTGTTTGTCTTCTGGCAGTGAAATGCAAGTTAAGCTAGTAGGTGGCTTTCCGACACATAGATGATTTAAAAAAAAAAAAAAAAAATTTAAAAATCCAGATTTCTACCAGAAGATAGATGATGATTCTGGCCATGATGTAGCCTCAGAAAAGTATTTTATACTTCCAGTGTGCAACTTGAAAATAATGGTAATTCCATAGTTTTCTTTTAATAGTACTTTTATATTAAAGAAAGGGAAGGCCAAACTTACTAGAGATGCACAATACTCTACCTGCTTCTACCTTTTTTGCTGCTAACTTGGCAAACTCAGTTTGGGAAACAACCAAGTTGTAAATCTTAAAATCATAATACTTGTTATGATTGCCAGATAAGTATGGCTTTGGCCCCTTCCCTGTTAGCGTTTCCACCTCTGACTGTCCTTGTGTATAATCCCAGGATTCTCAGATTTAGCTTTTTTGCATTTTTACTTACAGTGTGTACTTGGAATCATAGAATCATTTAGTTTGGAAAAGACCTTTAAGATCATTGAATCCAACCATAAACCTAGCACTGCCAAGTCCACCACTAAACCATGACCCTAAGTGCCACATCTACGCGTCTTTTAAATACCTCCGGGGATGGTGACTCAACCATTTCCCTGGGCAGCCTGTTCCAATGCTTGACAACCCTTTTGGTGAAGAAATTTTTCCCAATATCCAATCTAAACCTCCCCTGGCGCAACTTGAGGCCATTTCCTCTCATCCTATCACTTGTTACTTGGGAAAAGAAACTGACCCCTGCCTCATTACGACCCTCTTTCAGGTAGTTGTAGAGCGCGATGAGGTCTCCCCTGAGCCTCCTCTTCTCCAGACTAAACAGTCCCAGTTCCCTCAGCTGCTCCTCATAAGACTTGTGCTCCAGACCCTTCACCAGCTTTGTTGTTGTTCTTTGGACGTGCTCCAGCACCTCAATGTCCTTCTTGTAGTGAGGGGCCCAAAACTGAACACAGTATTGGAGTACTTGCACGTATGTGACTGGTTTAGATCCCTGGAACTTGTTGAGAGCAGTTGAGACTAGTATTCAAACAACTGTAGTTGGTTCTTCATGTTAGAAACAAAATAAAGGAATGGAAATGTAATCCAAAAAGATTTCTAGATGCACTTCTGTTTTACTTTGGTTTCTGAACAGTCTGTCTTAATACGGATATTTCATAGTGCACTGAGTGCATTTCCAGGTGGGAAACTCTGAAATGGTTGGTGTCCTTCTAAGCTAGGAAATGTGCATAAACCAAAACAGGCCCTCTTGCTACTAACAAATCCTGCAGGAGAGTTGACTGAAGTGTGTTTCAATAATCAGATTGCCATCGAGTCATTCCCAAAGCCTGGTTATGTTAGCTCCACATCCTTCACAATCCTATTAATTTTGTGAACTACTATTTTCTTCTAGTTTGTTTTTCTTCAGTTTTATACCCTTGGTGAAAAACAGTTCTAATTGCAGAAGTATTACTGCCTGCTAACATTTTCATCCCTGGAAGTTGCCGATGTTTCTTTGGGTGTAGGTAACTTCTGTACGACATGGGACAAACAATTAATTTATAAGACCTAGAGAATGTGCTCATACACGTGGAGATTCTGAAGGAAATACTGATGTAGAAGCCCAGTCTTCTAAAGTAGGTGCTTTACAAGCTGTCTTATTTTGCAAGGCTACACCTGCTATGAAGGTTGCCAGCTCCTGCAACCTTTCCAGTACCAACCAATCGCTTCTCCCTAGCAGCCGGGTCTCGCATCTTACCCTGGTACCAGTTTCACTCAATCTGGCGTGAAGAGCAGGAAAGTATGAAATGACTCAAGCCTCTTTCCTAGACACTTGCTTCCTATCCCTTTCCAGCTTCCACAAAAGGTCATAGATGATTGCTTTTTTCCTAGGAAAACAAACCGGATACATGCGAATTTCTCTTTTCAGTCTTTGACTACATGCTATTTTCTTGCTGGTGTCCCTCTCCCTTTTTCTCAAGTTCTTGGCTTTGTCCACAATATTATTTATTAGTCCCTGTCTGTTCTTAATTATAAAGTACAATGCTTCTTGTCATTCTTTAATGTTATTTTTTAAATTAAATTATCCCACAACCCTCAGCCTTTTCTTGCAAATGTAAAAAATTCTGATGAGAAAATTATCCCCTTTTGATAATTTAAAGAGAAATCTTTAAAGCTCTGAGGTACTTCATACTCTTAACCACACTCTCTAGAATCAAAAGGTGACTAATTTAACTGGAGCTTTATTACAAACCAAAGTCATCACATTGGCAAAGATGAAGAAAATCTGAGTGGATTTTTGCACGGTACTGTGAGAGCCTAATTTAGGTAATGGAAACTTCATGAAATTCTGTTTGTGCTGTAAAAATTAAGAGCACACATGTGAATTATTACAATTGCTCAGTTTAACTTAATAGGTGGAAACTTGGTAAGCTGCTGCAATTCGGTTGCCCTGGAGTTCTGTGGTCATACCACGAATTTCTTCATGCCCCCATGTACAACATAGCCTGCTGCGGCCTCCCTGAGAAATGGGACGAGTGTGCTAGCTAGGAGTTGGACCCACTATAATAAGATTATCCCACAGCTCTACAGACCTCAGCGAGCTGCTATTTTAAGCAGGGAAGAACAGAGAACAAGAGCAAATGACCGCAAAACATGTCCAGCTGTCTCCATTTCTGGAATACCAGGGTGGGCAGTGTCACTGTGGTGTGCTTTCTGTCAGCCTCAGGTAGGACACAGCCCTTTCTTCTCCCTTCACCCTCTGCTTTCTCTTCTTCTTGACAACTTTAATGGTTTAATGTATACTTTGGAGTGAAACTGTAAGCTTTAGTCTTAAACTTGGCTTGGAAAGAATAAACTGTAAGCCTACTGGCGACAGATAGAGAGTTATTTCCAACATAATTGTTTCCACAGGATACCACCTGGTGTGTATTTGCTTCACTTTAATAGCCTCCAATGGTTTAATGTGTTATCTACAAATCAAACCACTAAGCCAAAGTGCATACAGCATCTAAAAAAATATATTCAAAATAATGCACATCGCTTTTCCTTTCTTTCCACAACTATTTGCTTTTTTACTCAAATGCTACCAGCTCACCACTGGATGTGTGCTGGTGCACAGCCCTTGGGTCGGACTCCCCCGGCACCCTCAGGTGCTTCATCAGCTGCGTGTAGAGGAGCTGAATCCTCTACCTCTTTCTACTATCCCTGGGCTTGACCTTCTACTTCCACTATAAACATTGTCAAAGATAGGATGAGAGGATTTGAGAAGAGAGATCTACTCTACAATTTTCTACTTTTTATGTTGATTGCCAAGTGTGTTTTTGTTTTGCGAATGCATGCCCTATGCCTTATATATAGCCCCTCTATATTGGAGCATCTTCAGGAGCAACCCTAAACCCAGGATCAGAAGTAACAAACTTGTCTGCTTCCAGCTGCAAAAAGATCTACTTCAAAAACTGTCACAAGTGATTCTGCAAGGAAAATCAAATTATTAGTGCCTCTTTCTTTATTGAATAAATGTGTTTAACATCTTATAAGAGTTTTCCATTAACGTGAGGTTTTGGTACATGCCAAGAACTAGGACATAATTTTAAATTCTGTCTGACTGACGCTTTGAAACAGAGTACTTTTCGTCTGCTGTACTGGTACACTATTATTTATTTTTCTGTGGTGGGATGTTATGATAATGTATATTATAAATCTTTCCTGAGGGAGATTTCAGTGACTTGTGAGTGCTTATCTGGTCGAAGTACTCATCTGCAGCCAACAATCCAAATACAAAGTGATTATTTTGGAAAGCAATCACAAGTAAGTTAAGCAATTTTTAGATGTATTGAGAAACAAGATAAAAATATCATAAATTAGCTTAAGGATTTTAACCACAAATCGGTGAGGAGGCTTGGAGTTAAACTTCTACTCTCAGCATCTCAGATGTAGACAAAATGAAAAGTCATAGGTATGAAGTCTTAAATTCTCTAGACTTGGATTTATTTTATGTACTATTAACTGGGTATTAGAGTTGGTCCCTACTAAATGTAGTTACAAAGGATTTCAAAATAAATGAAGTAAATTGTCACAAAACTCTAGTGAAGTAACACTATTGCGTAGCTCTTTCCACTTCTCTTTCTCTCCCTTTCACCTTCTGGATCAGAGTATATAAGAAAAACATTATAGTAAAGAAGGAGTATTTAGTAAAAATAAAACATACAGAAATTTATGTCCTTCCTCTCCAGTGCCCTTATACTAACTTGAAAGGGACGGAGCAGACTCCTCATACCTCTTGTGCACTAGTTTGGGGCTTCAGTGAACATCACAAGAGGTGACTTCTATGAATGGCATTGATACGGGCATTGGAAGACACAAGCATCTAAAACTGAATTTGCTGAAAAAATTTTAAAATGATTGAGGTTATTTTGATTTGAGGACAGTTCGACCAGACACAATGGTCAAGGTTGTAGGCTTCATAATCGTGGTCATAAGTGATATTTCAGTCCTGATACCAGTAGCACTTACTGTTCCTATTTTCCCATTAGCCAGCCAGATCCTTTTAAAATGGAGCCTAGTTACGCTGATTTTTTAAAGCATTGGAATAGTCTTGACTTGTGCAATAAAAGCGCAATAAGGAACAGGAGAGGATACGGAGGTTTCCGCATGTGTCTGTCTGTCTAAGCCACCAGGGGGGACTCATTCCTCATCTATATCATTTACTGCAGCAAGTATCTGGAAGAAACACCTATTCTTGAACCAGGTCTAGAAAGTCACAGAGTTCAGCAGAGAGCTTGTCTTCATTTATGTTAAAAGAGCTTTTATATAAAATATTGCCAGTCTGCCCACGAGTACATCAGCCACCCAACGCACTGTGCAGCGAAGCAAGTTCGTCTGGCTGCTTTCAGCTGGGTAATCGTTTATGTCAATAGGGTACAGTCAGTGCCATCTCACGCCTGCTTCAAACTGACCTGTGACTTTTGCTAAATCCATTGGACTGGCAGAAAACTCAGCAGAAAGCCTGGCTTGGCCGCTTGCTGATTAGACTCGCTCCACATCAGTGGCTTTGTGGTTGAGAGGAACCTTCTTTGGACATGGTGACGGTACATGTACAAGGTAGCTATTCTTTAGTGGCTGCTTCATTACTCCATTTCTTGTTTCAACTACTACAGCCTTCCTGATTTATTTCAATTTCACTACATATTTCACTATTTTTAAGCAAAATTTGGCCATTTTGAAACAGAATGTATTATTGCTATAATCGCAAAGGGTTTGTATGTTTTATAGCATCCTAGTAAACAACAGCAAAAATCTGTGCACGATGTACGTACTCTGGAAGTCTGTCAGGAAAGTTGTATAATTTTGAATTCCGAGTTAAAAGTCAAATGTTAGAAGTTTCTTTCAGTCTTGAACTCTGTCAGGCTGGTGGGACTCTTCTTGTGGTCTGTAGAAAGATTTGGAAATACTGAAGAGAATTCTCTAGCCATATTAAAATTTCAAATTTTTATTTTATTTTGTGAATTATTACATGCATTAACTCATTAGTTGGTACTTTTAGGTAGTTTTAATAGAATTTTCACTCCTTCCCTTTCCGGGCACAATCAGTCAAGTTATTGTGCATATCGCTGTTCCTGAATTATCTTTTGTGTTACATGTTTGGACTTCTGAAAACCAATTTCTTAATCACTTGCTACTTTATTTTTAAAATATGTAAAATGTTACCCTGGTGTGCACAGAATTTGTGAGAATAAAAGCTTTTAGACACTGTGATGTGGAGTGGGGAGAGTCAGAACAATTGATTAAGTTATATTTGTTGTAAGTAATTTTTATTGAGTTTCCTGCTTAACACAAAACCAAATACCTGTCTATTGTGTATACTGCTTCATTTCCATAACAAATACAATTTCTGATCTAGGAGGAGCCTGCAGACCTACATACAAATCAAATAGGTAACTCATGGGAAAATAATCTGATTAAGTTCTGTAAGTCATTCTTCCGTAACTTCAATAAGTTTCCATATTTTATTATATTCAGAAAAAAATATAATTGCATTTCCTGTCAGTGAGATGGTGATTGTGCTCTCTTGAATGAGTTATTAGACCTTTTCTTCATCTGTTTCTGTAATTGGGATTACCAATATTGCTGGGTTTGTGCAGCAAAAGCTGACCCGGTTTAGTCCACAAAACTGATATAGTAGATACAGGCAAAATAAGTTATTCTTTGTGTATTGCACTAACAGACAGAAAAAAGGGGGTGTGTCTAACACCAAAAGTGCTTTAAGAGTTTTTGTTTCCGAGTTTCAAACTTAAGCACCAAAATCTGCAACCTGGACTGTTTTCAACATCCTAGGTTAAAACCGGTCTCCTAACCTATCTTCCGTTGTGGCAGGTAGATTCTGTGTTCTTATAGAAACATCTCAGTCAAAATTTGACAGTTTTTGTTGTCTAATTGTCTCGTGGTGGGTGTCCGCCTGGCCCCGCGCCTGTGCACGGCACGGCCCAACAGCCAGTGGCTGGGCTGGGTGCTCTTGGGCAGCTTCTCCAGCAGAGGCTGGGGGGAAGAGCACGGGATAAGGTTGCAGAGGGAGGCCGGGAGGCGGACACGGGACTCATCAGTTGTAATTTTATGGATTTTTAAGGTTGTTTTCACTAAGAAGTACAACTGTGATAGATACAGCTACCGGTAGCTGAGATGATGCAGGACATCAGTGGCTCTACTCAATAACACGTCAGCCGGTTGCATTCGGCTCCCACCCTGACCTCCATTTGGAAATACATCATCTGATTACACTCCCCCAGAGTGCCAGCGTGTTCTTAAAGCACAGTGAACTTCGTAAGAAATTCATTCTGAAAACTTGTGAGAGTTATTGACTACCATATCAATAAAAGAGTGGACCTGGTTTTTGTCATTTGTGGATTTTTCTCTTCTTTACTACGTACAGGAAACTCTGTGTTTGAAATCATGCCTTAACAAATGTTACGTCTGATGAGTCAACTACACTTGCCCTGTACGTGCTTCTGGTAATCATAATTTTACTTCTCCTCGCTTCCCTGTTTCAGACAGTTTTCTCTTTCATTTTTCACTCGTGGCTTGAGCTGCGTTGTCTGGGGAAAATGTAACAACAAAGGCAGAAATTCTTTTTCTTCACAAAATTTATTGTGATGATAACTGATAGGGCTGCCATAGGATTAATTAAGATTGCAGAGAATTTGACAGAATAACCGAATATTCCCTGAAGACATGTGACTGAGGATGACTGTGCTGAATTTTTCTTCCTCTTTCCCCAAAACAAAGTTTTATTCCATCAAATACTGAGCGAAATAAGTAACTATGTTTGGACTTCTTTTTTTCATTTTATTCACCCCTGCAGTCAGTGAATTTCTTTGTACATCGTCAGATCTAGAAATGTCATATACTTTTTGTGGTAAGTAAAAACCAGCTTATTCTTTTCTTACTGGCGTTTGCACAATAATTGCTGTAGTCTGAGGAAACGTGAACTTTCTTTCAAATGTGTTTCTTTGATGAATACAGAAAAATATAAAGTTCAGCTGGAGTGTATTTTTGTTATTAACTACCCTGTTACAAGAATTATACTGCATAGGCATAAATATTACCACAATGCCGGTTGCAGCAGCTAAAAGAGAAGTCTATGCCAAGTAAAGCAGGCATGTTTTGATTCAGGAAATATTAGAAGATAAGGGATTTAAACTTGTTTTGCAAGTACTGTATTGTATAAATTATCCACTTTGATTTAACCAATATATTACAATGAAAAGCTTTAAGTATATGGAAAAAAAGAGGGAATGTGATATTCTGCCAGGCTGGAGGACCAGTTAGGCTCTGGGACAACATAGTGTGTCCCTTCTTGCCGTATCTGTGTCATAGGCCACTGGATCTATATAGTTCACTGAGGTTTTTGGTCAATCCTGCAATGATTTGGCACCTCCCTGATGTCCATGTTGAACAGGCTCAGTGTGCCCCTGCAGACTCAGCGGCAAGAAGGTGGGCTTTTGAGGAGATATTTCACAAGGAAAAGACTGGGTCTTTTGAAAATCTGTGTGCATTACTAGTGTATATCACCTGTAAAACAGCTATATAAACTGAGGCACAGGAGGGGATGTTTATTTTGGGTACTTTGCTTTACATTAATACTCACATTAAAGATTTAACATGGGTAAAAGCGGTGGTACTTAAGATTGCAACCCAAACTTTTGAGACCATGGTGAGTTTTGTTTGCCCTTTCTCCTGTCGTAATTTCCCATGCGTAGCTGTATCCGAGACGAGAAGCTGACGGCTGGTCACCAAGAGCCGGATGGTTTCCCTTTGCACACCCCTTGCTTTAATCCCTGAAACACACGCCCGAAGCCCTCGCTGTAAATCACCCTGCCACCCCGTTTGCTCCCGCGGGCGCCCCGCTGGGTTCGCGGGGGGAGCACCCCTTCCCCAGCCCCACGGCAGGCAGGGCGCTTCCTCAGCCTGGGCACGCCAGGGAGGGCAGAAGCAGGCTGAACTGAATAGACCTATTTCCTAAAATGAAAATAAAAATACTGACTGGAAAACCTTCCAAAAGGCTGTCACTGACTGATTTTTTAAAAATTAAAGTATCAGATAATGGGGTCTAAATTTGATTAGATACAGGTTGTATGATGCTTTATCACACTGCATCTGACACTGTGCATTCTACAATGTTAGGTGAGTACAAAGCAAGTCTACTCAAAGGCTCTTTTACATTATCCTGGAAAATATGCTGGTACATTAGAAACATATTTAGCTGTTGTCAGCAAGCTTACATAGATTCTGTAGTTAGCATAAGTAGGGATATTTTCAGCAGAGGACCATACTGGCTTAATGCTAATAAAAAGTTTGTGTAACTTCAAAAGAGAAATAAAGGTACTTTTGCTTCTGAGTTTTGTGTGCAAAACATCATCAACCCAAAAATTGACTTTTCTTACTACTCAATCTCAAAGTAATGTATTATTTTTGCCTTCTAAGCATATAAATAATCAGAAATAACATTTAAAATGCATATTTAATGTTTACTATGGATATTTATATTAGACAATTTTATGGTATATACCTTATATTTAATACATTTTTAAATGCGTATGTGTTTATTGTAAGTGTGTATATATGTATATTTTTATTGTTTTACCGGAGAAGCCTATTCACGCTAACAATATGAAATACTTTTTTATCCTGTAGATTCTACAGCTCATGCTTTCATGTTTAATTTGACACCTTGCAGCATCATGAACAAATCCGTCTGGAAGGCTGCTCTTACCTGGATCCCAAGTGAGTCCCTCTTGACTAGAGAATTATATTCTACAAATACAAAAAAATGAATACAAGCAAAAAGTTGACACTTTATCCTAAATGTCAAATTATTTAGGAGATCAGTTTCTGTGATTAAAAATTGAATAGATAAATGATAATAATGGGCAGAAATGATGATTTGTGAAAATAAGTGTACTTGAATTTTACTTGTTGGAGCAGTTACCAGAGCCCTGCATGCGAACTGGCACTGTACATGCAAATCTGAGATGGTTTAGGTGCACGTGCATTTGTCTGGAAGAAGCTGACAAGCTTTTGCAGCACACAAGCTCTTCTGGCCTGAAGAAGATCCAAGTCTTTTTAAGGACAGAGAATATCATCAGGCTATCCAAGTATGGCAAGGCTTCTGCTAAGAATATGTGTGTTCCAGAAGCTGGAAATGGTACTGCATTGTGTATGCAAACCCAACTTTAAACCAGTCTTTAAACCCAGCTTTAAGCTGGCCAGCTGAATTACTTATGAAATGGCTGTATCATAAACTTCACCTTCTGAGTAAAAACTCTGGAGCTGGGGTAAGTTTGCTTCCCTAGAAAGATATCTATATGATGGCTACCAGCATTCAGGACAGTTTGTTTGCAGCACCTGCTTAGAACTACAGAGTCCTCATCTGGGTATTTATTTGGGTTACCTGCGAAGGAGAGTGAACTTTATCCTTGCTGAAGAAATTAAAACAGATTTTGAAATTGTTCACTCAAATATTTTTGAAAACTGATGTTTTTTGTTGAAAACCAGCTTTTTGTTTTTCTGGAAGTAACAGTTTTCAAGGTATGGGTTTTTTTTGTTTTGGAAGGAGTCTTTAAAAAACACTGTATTTCAGAGAAGACTAGTTTTTGTCTGAATAGCATGCCTGCGTATGTGTTTTTCCTCCCCACCAGTTACCTTTTTCTTACCTGCAATGTTTTACTTAGGAAGTGACATCACCTTTTTGAAGATCGTCTTCAAAGTCTGGTATGACGGTGCCAAAGCTTTACACTGGAAAGAAGTCCTCTGCAGCGGAGCCGACGATGAATATGCGGTGTGTGGAACGCTGAAAGGAGGTTAGTGTGGAAAATATACAATACCTTTCCCTTGCCTGGCAGGTTGCCTCCACAACAGGGCCATACCCTGCCGGCCCTTTTTCAGCACTAAACAGATTTCTTAAAAGACTAATTGATTATCCTGTGCAGACAGATTTTTCTCTCCACAATCTAGACCGATTCACCTCGCTTGGCAGGCAGCAGACTTCAGAGCAGGCAGTTCTCCAGTGCCAGAACCCCACTAAATAGAGATTTTCCAAATTCTATGCTTTAACATCCTTGTACCACAGTTGCCATCTCCATAAATTAGGATTACTAATATCCTTCATCTCATTATGACACTTTTATTGTTAACATCTCTAAAATGACTTGGAAAGACTACATTTGAGTGGACTGTACAGAAAACTTGAGAGGAGCTAGAGGCACTACTAATACTCAGAACACAGTTTATTTAGATAAGTGTCGGATGGGTTTTTAAACAAATTGTCTACACCCATGTATAATGCTTTTTTTGTTAGAGAAGAGTCAATCCTGTTGTAGGGGCTAACCAACATTAACATGACACAGGCTCAGATCCAGAGAATTCAGGCAGGATGTCAGAATAAAGGCCAAAAAGACCTGTAAGGAGGTCAAAATACACAATCCATGTTTTCCTTTCTTTAAAAAAGAATATCATCTCTCTTCGGTTATCATTCAGCTGAACTACTGTTGCAAGTTAAATTACTGAAGATATCACAGTAGGATGGGTCTGTAAGAGATGTTGCAGGAGCATTGTGGTTAATTTCTATTTTCTAATGTGGCTTAGGCAAATAGGCAGAGCTCTGGGAGAAGAAACAGGTGAGGGCTTTGTCACTGGAAAATGGCATTGGCACTGCTGTTGAGAGATATGCCATATTGCTTTGAAGTTATTTAGGAAGTTTGATTGATGGCTTTATGATTAAGTAACCATTTATATTATAATTATCTCTGTTTTACAGAAACAATTGCAACAACATTTGACATTAAAGGTGCAAGGACAAAGTTTCCAAAGGTACCTTTCAGCATTTTATATAAATAACTAAAAATAGTAAAATCACGTACTTACATGAATATATTTTCTGAAAAGAGTTGTTCACCCAAACTGTAGGAAATAACAAAAGGAAAAGTCAGAAAACTTTCCCATGCTTGAAATGATGACTCCAGAATGGTAGCATCTCTGAAATGCTACATGTCCTCAGGTTATTATTCCTCTATTATTCCTCCTTTATTTTAAAAAAGAAAAGACCAAAGATATCAGTTAATGTCACCTTAGTCATTCCATTTTGTTTGGTAAATCATTGTGTCTCCTTTTACGTGTTTGAGTAAATCCATCCATATTCTTTCTGCCCATTTCGTTCTTTATTTTACATTCTCTTCACATGTTGACCTGTTCCTCCCTGAAGGCCTTTTCAAAGATTTGAAGAGGGATAACAGTATCCAAAAGTAAAAGCAATGCTCCAGAGTTAAACCAGGAGCAGCACCAGTCCTCAGGTTAGCCCACTCTCATCCAACACCTGCCTCATCAGCTGCCTGAGCCTTCCCAAGACCCTTACCATCCCTATTAGTCCCCACAAATGTCACTAAGGAGCTCCTACTGGTACAAAACCTCCAGCCTCCCCTTAACTCACAGCTCATGGGCCTCTAACAATGTTGAACTCCATCCAGCCCAGCATCTCTTCTAGCCCCAGAGCTGGTAGTAGACAGGAATGTCCTCTGCCATAAGCAGTCCTCCTACCGATGAGGTGCTTATAGCAGACCTGACACTTCCCGGTGGGACTCTGCCAGACCAGGAGCTAACCCTAATCATAGCCTCTGCTGTAAACTAGAAACTCTTGCAAGCCTCCCAGTCTTTGGATTAGTCCTTCAGCTCCCAGGTGCTCATCCCCAGTTTGCCATACCAGAAGAGGAAGGCGAGAGGAGTCAAAGAAGTAGGGGAAGAACTGGGTTCAATAGGGGCCACCAAGCTATCTTCTCTCCTGGTGCCTACAAAAGTCTGTCTGTGTGAGGGTGTGAAGATGGGTAGCTAGACAACAGCTAAACCTGGGGTGATGCTGCTTTATGGATCACATTGCTGGATGTGGATGAGCAAAGCGGTGGGTCTGGAAGGAATGTAGAGAGCTGACGTGAGGACCGGTATTGCTTACAGCAGTGTGCGCTGCAAGAAAGCGTGGCTGACATAGAGCTGGGCTTACGGCTCAGGTTCAGACAAGCAGTATCCCACTCGTCAGGGAGCAGATGCTCCATGCAGGGAGGTGAGCTGGGCCCTGACAGTGTGACTTAAGCAGGCAGCTTGAGCCCTCACACTAAGAGAAGTGCTGGCTACACTTTGATCCGGGACTGAAGAATGACTACAGCACTCTTTTCACATGGGTCCTTCCTCCCACTCTCCTCTCTCTAGCATGCGTCATCCTAATTATCATGTCCAAACTCCGGACAAACTTTTTGCCACCAATAATAGTACGAGGTTGCTTTAGCTTTCATCAAGCAGATATTTGGTGTATTCACATCATATGTTCACTATAAGTTGATGATTTTGGTAAACACCACTGAGACTGAGTAGCGGTTAAATATCCAGTACGTGGTTATAGCTGAAAACAAAAAGATGGACTGTCCAATACAACAGACTCTGTTACAAGTCTGGTCAGAAGCTGTGTGGTATGTAGCCTGGAGGATTTCCCTAGGACTGCCTGTAAAATACAGAGGCTGTTATTGCAACTACCTACGATCTGCGTAGGGTATTGGGGCAAGGAGGTGGCAGAAAGTCAGCAGAAAATAGAAGTGTTGATAGGACTGAATCCTTGCTGGATGTAAGTTATAAGGGCTAACAAGGTTACTGCCTCATAGGGGGGACAAAAAAAGCCCATTGCTGCAGAATGCAGCCTGGTGTATCAACTCAGTTAATTCCCATTTGTGGAGTCAGAAATGTTGCTCAAGAGAACGGCTCTGGAAGGGGGAGCAGGTGCCCTCGGGAGCACGGGACCTTGTGAGAATCGATGTTTGAGAGACGACCCTGACAAGTGCAAGCTGGACCACAGCCTACTGCTGTTCTTTAGTACTCTGGTCATGAGAAGAAAGTTGAGCGCTATTTTTTTATGTACACATATGTCCAACTATACCCATGATAACAGTCCCTGATGGGGATCTTTCTTTTCCAGTCCTAAAAGAAATCACCAGAACCATTCCAAGCAGCTACTTGGACAAGAGCAGGCAGCACTATGCACTAATTTATTTTTTTTTTTCTTGCTTGTTTTAGGGCAATTATAATGTTATTTTAGAAGGATTCTCTGATGATTCTGAGAATAATATAGTCATATGCTTGAATTTCACCATGATAGTAAAACAAGACACTTTCTGAATGCGACAAACATTTCAAATAATTCCAGAATATGGAGGCCTTTTCTGCAAGCAATCGGAATCCGAGCTGCAAAATAATCCGCACGCTAATTTTCCTGAGGTAGAATACACCGTGTACTGTCTGGAAAGCTACATGATGGATAGTCTTATCCATTTGTAGCACTGCTGTAATCAGATGCTCAGCCAATGTGCACAAAACTTCTGGGAATCAGGCATCCTGATTAATCCACAAAATAACCCTGACTGGATGTCAGGCTGAGGACGGCATTTTGGTGCTGTGCCTTGAGTTATGAAAAAGTTGAGTCCTTCAGACTGTGCTGAACTAATACAAGAAGTTTTGAAGTGCAAGAATCAGAAGTTCGCCAATACTCAAAATGTAACAACATTTGAATCGGGGAACCCTGTTTGTTTTTTTTTTTCCTTTTAACAATAAAACTTGTTTGTACAATCAATTTGAGAAATGTTTTTTATTCTCCTGTTATTTTCTGATTATCGTTAGGGGTTTCCTAATGTTCTGCTCTGTTTGCACTGAGCTGAACCAGAGGAGTAACAATTTGTTCTGTGGTACTTGCTGATGTGAATAACATCCAAAGTGGAACATGTTTCCAGTTACGCTGATCCGGTACAGCTGAATTTAGCCCTTCAGAGCTGTAATCACAACCCCGTAGCATGTTTTTAGCTCTTGCTCAGAGTCCGAGGGGCAGAGACTACACAAGCTGTCTCCTTCAGAAGGAGGAGGACAGTCATTGCCCAACAGGCTGATCTTTTTCTCAGTTACCAAAAGCACGGCTAACGCTCCTGCTGTGGCTTCTGCCTCTTGGGCAGCCTGATGTTCAGAACCCACCTTCCCTCCCTGCTGCGCCTCCACATCTGAGACCTTGGGTCAGATCTTGATGGAGTACAGGATTTGGTCCTTAGGAAGGGAGCTGGCACCCTTTCAGGCTTGACGGTGCTTTGGTGCCACTGTACGGCGAAAGGCAGCTGACCGGTGCAGCGTGCAGATGTTTCCTGCCTTCAGACAGGTACCCTCCTTGACGTTAGGATGCCATGCCCTCTTTTCGCCCTCAGCCCCCAGCCAGCGGTTGCTTAGTGAGTTCAGACACTTTTCCTTAATGAACGGGCCGGTGTTGAAGGTGCGCGATGTGCTGGCTGTTAGGTCGTGCTGTGTCTAGTAGATTGCTTCCAAATGCCTGAAAAAAATGAAAAACCAGGACAAATCAACCCTCTTTCAGGCTGCTAAATACCAAGCATGAAAATAAGCAGAAGTGAAGCTTTTAATCTCACTTTACATGCAAAGGCACATTTTTCATACTGGGTATCAGAAAAAAAACGCTCAGCAAAAATCCCACACCCAAATATGTAGGTACTCCAAAAACTGGTTTCAATATAGCCAGTTCAGCAATCTAAAGCAAAATCATCAAAAGTCAATAAAAATATAAGAACTGCATTATGGTGGAGACATGAAGCCATGATTACGTCCAAGTGGCAACGGCAAAGCGCCTGTGCTTGCATTCAGTCCACAGACCATTCCAGGAGCAGTGCATGATGGGGTATCACAGCAGCTCCTGCCTATGTTTGAACCAAGTTACTAGAGTTGCAATCAGTTTCCTCTTAATCTAAAAAAATTTTCTTCTGTTTTGCTCATTTCAAATAGTATTACTGGTCTAGGGAACAGTCTTACTGTATGATGTCCCTGTGTACCCATTTCACAGTGTCCAACAACCAGCAGTAAAGCCTCAAAACAATTTTTAGTGACAAAGTGTTCTGAGATTTTTGCTGCCCTGAATTATTCAGGGTGTTAGAAGAAATGTTTTGTTTATTAAGCAGCAAGTACCACAGATAGGAGAGACTAACAGGTCGTGGAAATCAAGGACATTCACATGCTTTTTTTTCATAAGCACACTTTTTAATGTCTTATAGGTGTTACAGAAAATTGGCAGTATATGTAAAGGTAGAAACAGAATATCTAAATAGGGACATTTACAGATAAACGTATGTATTCAGTAGCTTGCATAGACTTTTATAATGTAGATCTTCAGCTGAAGGGTTATGATTACACATGCCAGCAGATAGGATTGCGAGGCAGAACGCAGGAGCCACAACTTTATAAAGCGAAGACCTTTCAAAGGCCTCAAGCTTTCTCCTGCGCATGACTGACGGTTTCCATTTATCGCAGCGCTGGTGGCTGCCGCCCACGTTCCCCCACGGGCAAGAGGAGATGGGTTTTTGTAAGATCAGGCAACAGCTTACCCCGAAATCGCCACGATACCGTAGGGTGACGGGCACAGCTGAAGGCAGAGCTTTGCTCTCTGTCTGGTTCCTGGGACAGAGCTGTTACAAGGCTTTCCTTCCTTCTGTCAGGAGTTGACAACAGTTATCATTTAACTTTTTTCCTTTCCAAACTTCCCTGAGCCCGTACTCGGGGCTCTACAGCAAAGAGGAGTCTACTTAGGACGAGGTGAATTACTTGGACTCGGTACAGACTGATCTGAATGTTTCCCTTTTCTTCAATTTATTGGATCAGTAAACTTCAATCCGTTTTTCACTTCTTCATTTCCTGGCTCTGTCCAGAGTTTGAATGGTGTGAATGCTGTGAAGTAAACCATTCACTGAGTATTTCTCGCTTAAAATATTCAATGAGACCTACACGTCCTGAGGTACCTGTATTTTGTCAGGAGTTCCAGTGAGCTCTGCAAAGTTCCCTCCCCTGCAAACCGAAATAAATCAAGGAAAGCCTCGCATGTGGCATACTTATCTGCAACTAATATCTAAAGCCTTCACAAATATCCTTTTTTCTCTCCCTCGTTACTGTTGGTTTTAAGTGGCTGTCAGGATTTGCTGCAGATGGGAAAATAGCTTTTCTTCACCCCCTCACCCTCTGTCGCCAAATATGTAATTATCAGAAGAAGCAGTTCCTGTAAAATGTATTTTCCAATAAGAGCACACACTTTTTGAGTTGTGTCATTACAGTTTCGTTCGATAAACACAGTAAAGCATGCATAATTTAAAATGAGAAAAGTCCTGCCGACCGCAATAACATACGTTTGCTGGCTGAAATTGTAACATCATTTGAGATAGACACACAAAGAAAGTTCCACATAATTCAGGTATTATGATAGCATATCTTGTTTCCAGGGATGTACTGGAAGGCATAAGCAATCCCTCAGTTAGCTTAGCTGGTAAAAAGCACGCATACTCATACTGAACAAATAAACTACATGGTGCCTGCAGCAAGAAGGAGTTGGACCTGATGGTGTAGGAGATGTGTCCTGATCTGTGTTACAGGCATCAAAAAAGAAACACAGCAGCATTAATCCCTTTTGCACAATTCTTTTCTTGGCGGAAAATGCTAGTAATTGCCTTTGAAGTGTCAATGTAGCACATTATGCTGAATGACTTCAGCTGCTTCGCTCTGCCCGTGAGCGTTCCTGCCAGCACAGGGAGTTCAGGGGCAGCAGATGGGGATAGTGGCATTTCTAATGGGAAGAGATGGGGAGGGAGGGAAAGGAGCGCAGCTCATGCCTGCAGAGCTCAGGGGAGAGAGGACAGGAGAAAGGAAATTTGGAAACTTTCCTTGCTGGCGTTAGAAACGACCGGACTTTGGAAATCCCGGAAAGTAGTCACTGTGCACGCGTACTTGTCTTGTGGATCCCAGGCACAGGGGCCTTGCTGCATGGCTGCTGTACGTGGGTATGTCCATAACCTCTTTTCTTCAAGATACATTTTTCCACTGGCTAAGAGAGACCTTTTACATATGTATATATATTTAATATATATACATATATACACATACATGTATTTGGCCAGATAATTTATAACGGCTTCCCAAAGCTTCTGTCTGCAAAAAAACCTCTTTTTTTTTTTTTCTTGAGCTTTAGCCTAAACAGCTGCCTTAGCTACAGGTGTCGTGTTTTTAAATTCAAATTTCTTACTGACATAATTTCTTACTAACATAACTAAGAAAGCAAAACTTTTAATAGCAAACCTGGCTCTTTGCTCACAGAAGGGAACGGTCACTCATTCTGAGTATTAAGGTCCCTGCCTGCCCATTTTCCTGCCCTGCACAAAACCTTCAAGTACTACAGAGTAGATGATATTTTTTTCTTAAATTGTAACTTCTGTAGCTGGGCACATCCACTGTGTTTTTTGTTCTCCAAGAGGTTTGGCATCTCTCCTGAAGAAGTACCTCCATACTGATTATGAAGTTGGATTAATTCTTATATACATTCTGTTCAGCCAGATTCGATTTAGACTTCTCACTGTGTTACCCATATTTTTTGTATTTTTAGTATAGTAGTGTAGTTTAACAATTTCAGTAACGCAAATTAAAAAAAAACAAACCCCGCAAGCCTACAATAAGTAGAGATAAATAGAGAAAAGCAAAATTTTAGCATTAGTCCTCTGAAAGCCATAGAATTGAAAAATCTGCCCTTCACTTATGAGATGCATAAAGGAGGAAATAATCAAACAAAACATAATGCATATGAGAGTGAGCTGTTGTTCACTTTGACCCTAAATTAATTTGACCCTGTTTTAGAACAACTTGACTTTATTTCACATCTGAATATCAGCTGAACAGACCGGTAGTTATCTTTTATAATCATATGTCGCACTGAAGCAATATCTGCCCTGTCAGTGGACGTTGCATGTAGTGGAATTTTCCTTATATATTTAAAGTGTTAAAGATGCTTTAATAGCATAGATATAACATAGATAGAACAGTGAACATCATTAATGAAATTTTCACATATGACTGTCAGAAGAACAGACTGTCAGCAGCAATGTGCCTTTCTGATTCCCCAAACTACCTTCCAGTGACTCTGACTGCTGGGTATACAGTTTCTCTAACCTGTAAAAGTTTTGGCAATTTTAATACACCAATTATGGAGGAAAGGGTTTCCTAAGAAAAAATCTGAAGTAATTGCTTATCTAGGACAATCCAAAATATTAAAATAAAGAAAAAGTATTCTCAGATGACTAATAAGGAAAAAAAAAAGGGGTTGTGTGAAATAAATAATTTTGATAACTTCAGAATGTTGTGTATTTATTTTGACCAAATAACTTAAAAATAGTAGGCTTCAACTCACCTAAATTTGAGATGCTTCAGCAAATAAGAAATATTTTTCTACTTTTTGTTTTTGACGAAGTGGTATTATTCAAGGAAAGACTGTTGTGCCACAAAATCGTTGTGATTCTGCTGATAAGCCAGGAGTCAAGCTGTGATAGTCATACTCATATTAGTATCTACTTGATAATTTGAGTGGTCCTGGAGGGTACAGGTGCACAGCCCAGTTCTAAATGACTTTATATGCCGCCTTCTGGAATTGATATGCAAAGGGCAACATTAAGACTTTACAAACAGTGCAACAGGAAGCAAGATGTCAGGAGGAGCAGATCAAACCATATATTTTAACTTTGTAAATTATAATCTTCTTTTAGTACTTTTGATTTTATAAAAAGCAAATGCTATAATAAATAGAACAAATAAACAGACCGATACGCCTTCTCCTTATGCACCTTTAGGAGTATATGGCTAGGGTAACCAAAATTTAGACTGGACTAGAATAGAATAGAATAGAATAGAATAGAATAATTCAGTTGGAAGGACCTACCATGACTATCTAGTCCAACTGCCTGACCACTTCAGGGCTAACCAAAAGTTAAAGCATATTTTAGTGACAACCTGGACCTGACTGGCCAACTTCTGATAAGCCCTACTAGAGGTGTTGAGTGTCTCCAAACCTTACTGAAGCTGAGAACTGGACATACTCAGCAATATATATTTTCATATTATCCCAACCTTAGCACAGTCATAGTGCAAACGATTTTATTTAAGTGTAGATGAGAAGTCTGTGATAAAATAAAGAAACGATATTTCCTTCCAAGCTGGTCTTCGTTCTACCGCAAATGTTTTATACAAGAGTTACTTCATTCAAGATGCCAAACCTGGATGTCTGTGAGTGGGACAGGGGAGCAACACAGGAGAGAATGACGCCTTCTGGCCTCGCCAGAGGGGCAGCGCTCTGTGAAGTCCACAGCCACTCTCAGTGCCATAATGGGAGTGGAAACACGGCTGCTCCCTGTTTTACTTCTGCTCCATAGACAGCTACAGCCAATCCTTGTGATAGTCCACTTCTTCGCCCAAAAATCACAGTGTTCTGGGGAGAAAATAGGGAATAAAATGATAAATATAATTTCAGTTTTGAAAGTGTGGAAGAAAATAAGGAAGAAAGTATAGGTGGGGTAAACAGTTACATAAAATATATAATCAAACGCAATATGTTTGAAATATTTATAGACAAAACACTGCAATATCAGTGAGTCAGGCACTAATATTAGGTTTATTTGAAAGAGGAGACTTTCTCCAAACATTCTGTCAATACAACAAGGATGACTAAGACACCATAATTCTGTGAGAAGAGCTAAAATTCACCGTAAGCTCAAGGTATTCAGCAATTTCAATTATAACGATCTGTTTTTTAATACTTGGATTGCAGTGATGCCTTCTGTAAGTAGCTTGTAATCAGGACTGCTGCTTCCCTGCTGCGTACTGTATAAATATTTATGAAATTAGTAAACTAATATTTTAAGGGTTATTTGATGTGAATCGCGGCCAGATCCAAAGCATCTACTAAGCATCTAGCCCCAAGAGAGTGACCCAGAATCCCTTAATTCTGCAGTGAGATTGTTTGACATCTCCAAAGAGCAACCCGTAAATCCTACACAATGAGGGGACTGGCTCAGTGCAGTGCAAGATAGCTTTCTGCTGAGGATGGCAGACAAAGCGAATTAATTCTTATTTTCCAATGCAATTTCCACTGTAATTTGTATTTCAAAGCTTTAGCAGCCTGAAAAGCGTATAGCATGACACAGTAAAGTATATACCAGAATCTAAGCAGAAGGATTTTGCTGGAATACCAAGCTGAAAACAGAGCCGGATGCCTAACTGTGATGGAACTTGACCATATGCGTCGTTGGGATGTCTAAATTGATGTTACATGGATTTGACATCAAATTCAGCCTTTTTTGTAATGGTCTCACATGTTTCCAAGGGACATCACATTGACAAGAGTTCTGTGAAATATAAGATGGTAGGCAAACTAAACTACCTTATCTTCCACCACAATAAAGTACGTCGTTGTGTTATCAGAGGTCCTAACACAAGAACATTGGTGCAATCTCTAGACCAAATCACTGACCCTTTCAGTGGTTGTTTTCTCTATTTTTAGGTTGTATCTGAAGGTCGAGAAACTAAGAAAAAAGCAATATTTTTTGAGATGCATTGCCCTAATGTATACTGTAGTCAGGTAGAAACCTTTCAGTCTGCTGGTGGGACTGGATGGTTTTCCAGTTTCCCAGAGGTCATTCACAGGAACCACTGTAGAGTTGTGGAACTGAGGAACAGGGACAACAGTGTCACTCCTCAGTGGCCTGGGGTGGCTACTGCCAGCCAACACCCAGCACCTTCTTCTCTGCAGGGTTGTGAGCCTTCACCATGGTATGGGTCTGAAGTAGTCTGGTCTTATAAGTTAATCTGATTTCTCTGAACTCACCATGGTAAGTGTCTCGTCATGTGCACAGTAACATAGAGAGAATCTAGCAGTTGCATGGTTGCCTCAACTTTCTACACATGATAAGTTTTTCTACCAAGACGACATAAATACCAAAGGGTTAAAAACCCTCATCTTGCTAGGCTACCACATTTTCCAAGTTCTTGATCTTAAATCCCCTACATGAAGTTGCAAGTATTCCCATTTCCCTCCTTCCCTTAAAACTGTGAAACAGTTTGCACACTTGGACTTGAAGTGAATGCCTCCCCATGGGGTGAGGTTTTTGCCCTTTTACTGGGGGTGTGTTTTAGTTACTGCAGAACAGCAGGGTTTTTTCACACAAGCCAGGAACCGCTACTTTATAAAGCATATATGCTAAATAATGAAACTTATCATATCTTACAAGGTACATTTTTTGAGTTGTGAAGAGAGCATTATTCCCTTCAGGAGATCTTGATGTGCATGAAAGCAAACTGCACAATGTTGCTTGCATGCTTTATATTGTTTTTACGCTATTCACTTCTGTTGGGAAAAAAAAAAAAGTAGTATTTGGCTATTTAAACAGGTAAGATAAATACTAAAATGTTCAAGAAAGAAATGGAATATGCTCTGTTTAGGCTTTAAATTCTTAATAACTCTTCCAAAGTTGGTATCAAGCCCAGAATAAAAGGAGGAGGCTGGCTGCAAGTTAGTGCCTCACTTTGTGAAATCAACAACTGCTCGCTGAATTACGGTGCTAGGAGAGCTTATCCTCGCTGATGATTGACAGGCTATTATCTTGCTGAATAAAAAATGAGCAATCAAACGTGAAAGGAAGCTCTGTACTTGGAACCAACTTCTACACATCCTTAAGCATGACACAAACTTGCTTAAGTCAATGAAGCCATTTTTTAGAAGGATTTTTACAGCTTGGCCCTTGATAAGATAAGTGCCTACACATAATATGCACTTGTCACTATGCTCCTCAATGACTCAAAAGACTGGTAACGTGGCAGAAAGCCTTTCACCTGTAGGCTGTCAGTTTGAATCTGCCAAGCAACCAAAAGTCCCTGCCGCAAGAAATTTTATGCAAAAATTCCAAGCAGTGCTAGAAGAATATTAAGGCTGCATGTACATTTATATACTCAAATCAGGAAGGGTTGTCACTCATTTTTGATGTGCCCCTTTCTGCTACAGCCTGACGATTCAGTGTTTAATAACCTAAGCACGTATCACCTTTTGAGCAGTGCGGTACAGGCATTTTCCCCAAATCTGCAGAAAACTTTGCTTTGATGAACAGAAATCTTCACTCAGTTTCTGAGCACCCCGTAAGCTTATCACGGTCTAAGTGAAGCAACACAAAAATAAGCACACATTTGAGTGACACTGTACATCACGGTCACTGTCATGATCAAAATTTAGTTGTACTGAAAATGTCTTTCCTGAAAATCGATTGAGTTAAAATATCAAAGCTGAAAGGAGGAATACCTGTCTAAACTATGTGGAAATTGGTCCCTTATATAATCAGGAGTAATTGCTAGTTATAGATTAAATAGGTTTTGCCTCCTGGGATACCATTTGCTGTCATCAAATGAAATGCAAGAGACCTAAATGCCCCCTTAGCCTTTTCACAGGAAAATCTGAACAAAAATATGAGCAGCTGAACAAGAACCTCTCCTAAAGACAAGTTCTGTTGCCTTAATTTTTTCAAAGAACGCCCCCCTCTGAAGGTCTCCTGTTTCCTGAAGAACTCACAGAATCATAGAATCGTTAAGGTTGGAAAAGACCTCTAAGATCATCAAGTCCAACTGTTAACCTGATACTGCCAAGTCCATGACTAAATCATGTCCCTAAGCGCCACGTCT
>NW_009228543.1:0-471 GCF_000690835.1 Fulmarus glacialis
GCCCCCCAGCCACGAGCAGCATTTTGGGGAGCGCAGTGGGCCATAGCACGGAGCCGAGGGGTGCCCAGCAGCCCTTACCCCTGGGGTTACAATATCGGGGCTAGTGCCTTGTGAGCGCAGTCCCCGGCTGGGACGTCCCCAGTCCCTGGGGCGGCTGAGCCGCTGCTCTTGGGCACAGCCTGAACTGACCCCGCCATTTCAGACCCTTACAAGCAACCGTGGCTACAGCAGAGCCATGGGCCAGGGCCACCTCACAGCTGGTAGTGGGACATGGAGCACCTGCCTTTGCGGTGCAATCGGGAGCTGAAATAATAACAGCCTCAACCCTTGGCTCTTAGAGCCCAAGTCCTGGGGAAGTTCAGGCCATCCAGCCAGTTTTTTACCCAGCAACCAGTCCAAGCCATGAGCAGCCAGTTTCTCCAGGAGAATGCTGTAGGGAATGGTGTCAAAGGCTTTACTAATGTCTAGGGA
>NW_009228544.1:0-45220 GCF_000690835.1 Fulmarus glacialis
AATTTATATATTTTTTACAATTTATATAGTCAGCCTAATAGTTGTGGGACTTTACTGATGAAACTTAAAAAGATTTAAAGAGATTTTTAAACAATCTTTTTAGAAAAACATTTTAGAAAATCTTTTCCAAGAGATTTTTAAAAAGTTTCATAATATCTTTTTTAAAAGATTTACAAAATCTTATTAGATGATGATGATAGTGAAAAAAGACAATATCCCTTAATCCACTGCTTTAATAGGTTGATAGTAAAATGTGTGATGAACTCAATTGAGAAGTTCTTCATGTTTTAATAACAAATATTTGTAGCACAAATTCGATTCATAGATTGTTCAAAACCTTTTGAAATTGTTTTACTTAGGAAAACATTGATATTATCTATCTTTGTACTGTCCCTTCCCCCCAACTTCCAAAAACCCTCTACATCTTCAATAGTTAATGAAGCCACCTCTCTTGAATGATATTTGTCATTTACCTGCAACAAATAATTCAACTTGCATAACTTCATCGAGACAGTTGAAATGTTCAATCTGTTTCAGAGGATTAATAGTACATAGCAGGTTTTATTAATGTTTTACACGTCATTTATCCACATCTTCACCCCACTGTTCCAACAAAAGTCTATTTAGCCTGTAGGTTTTTACAAATTTTCAGGCCCAGGAGGTATGTTGTTTGGTAACTTTACATTGGGAGGTGATTCAGAGCTGTGTGGTTCCTCACATCCTGGTTTGCAGAGGAAAGCAAGCCATGCAGGTAGATCATAAGGAAGTCTCAGCGTGTTTTGCCAGAGAACTCACCTGGCTCTTTAGGGAGCTCTAAAAAATTACCTAAAGCTCCAGTTTAGAGACTAGAGAACCTTCAGTTATGAGATTGCCTTCATGAGTTTTTGGATTTCTGTGTATACCTATGTTGAATTCAGAAAAGGACTATGAACATATACTTTTCCAGTAACAGAATATTCACATATATCATTATCCTCCTCCACTGATGGCATTGTCTGTGTTCTTGGTTTCCAGAGATTTTTAGAGGGTTTTTTAGATTGTTTATAATAGACTAAATATGAGGACAAATACTTCAATAATTATGTGGCGATATCTCATGCTACTTTAGATAGAATAGAACGTATAGCTGATTTAATTCTTATGCCACAGTTGTACGGAACTCATACCCTTCTTCAGTGGTGGAAATAACTAGAAGAATTGCTATTATTGATAGAAATTTTCAGTGCTGCAATGTGTGAGAGCCTGCATCCAGTTTTTCCTTAGAAGATAAGTGTGCTCTCTTTAAGAAACCAGCATTTTCACTAGCAATAGAAACCACTATTTTTCAGTCTCCAATATTATATTTTTTATTAAAACTGTGCAGAAAATCATAGTAAAATATGCTTTAAGTACATAGAAAACTAACTCCTAAGTCTGGACTGCAAGGTTTCCTTGGTTAATGCCAGAGCAGTCTGGTGGCATGTGAAGTTGCCGTGTCTTGACACTAACCAAAAGTTAGCTCTATTGCTAACTAAGTGGATATTGCTGTGGATATTGCTGATTTCCCAACTTTGCTCTTTATATCCTTTAAATATGCAGCAATTTCTCATCATGTAGAAATGTATTTTTGTGTGTTTAACTTGATCTGTTGGAATTAACAGATTATTCTTCAGTAGACTTTCTAATTTAACATATGCTGCATTAATGAAGAGTTTCCACTTTGACTGGTTTTCTAATGTTATTATAAATTAGTTGGAACTGCTCTAGTATTACAGTTGAATTTTTAGTATCCAGTACCTACAATGAGCTGCTAACTTTCAAGTATTAGGTTTATTTTTCTGGAAATTTTCTAACAGAAAATCTGTAATAATTTATAAAATATAGCTCCAAAAACTTGCAGCAGTTCACGCCTAAATTATAATTATGGCCCAAATTATAATTACAGTCATGTTCATTATGGCCATTATAATGGCCATGAAGATCAAATGTTTGACTGCATGGTTTATATATGAAATAGTCAAAACCAGGAAGAGCTGAGTTGGCTTGAACTAGAACAGAGAATAGATATTACAAAGCACTCCTGAAAATTTTATTTCCAGTCCCCTTCTGTTGTTAAACTGCCATGGCTTACACTTATATGGTTATGCTGAAAAATATTAGGCACGTGACTGAACAACATGTGAATTTCTTGTTATGCCAGTTAATCCTTGGTTCTTCATTTGTCAAAACACTGGAAAAGTTTGTAAGGGACTTTTCATTTGGGAGTCTTCTTGTATTGCTGCTGAAGTATTGTAAGCAATTTGTTAATACCTAGGTTCCCACCTGAAATCATTAGGAAGTATTTCTAGCATCTTAATGAATTTTCTTCCTGTAATTTGCATGGCTCTGACAGAAAGCAGTGTTTATGCAATGTCTTCAGTGAAAAAGTGTATGCTCTGAGATTTCCACGTATAAACAGGAAGGTGGCAGACAACAGAACACTGACTGTTTGGTTTCTGATTCTCTGTCAGAGACTAAGAAATATGGAATATAGTCTGTGCATTCATACGTGTATTCCAGAGCATGCCAAGTCTGCATATCTAACACATGCATGCACAACCCTTCTCTGCAAGCCAGGTGATTCACGTGATTTAGCGGGGAATAATATTAACAGTGCCTCATTGTGAATGATATCATTATGGGTAGTTGTTTTTAGTCTCAAGGGACAATCAGTGAAGATTGCTGATTTAATCATCATCACCTGGATACCTTTTACTTGGGCCCAATTCTGATCTTATGGAGTTAAGACCATTACAATCATTATAGCCAGGGTTGTAATGCCTAACTAAGAGCAAGCACTGGCTCAGGAGAGTGGGTGGGGGTAGGAGGAGCAACCATCAGGGGGACCTGGGTAAAGGACAGAGGGAAGAACTGAGGAAATCTGGAATTCGGCCTGGGCCCGGGCCTCAGCCTCAACTTGAGCCTGGGCCTCAGCCTGGGCCTGGGCAGGAACTTCAGTCGGGAAAGAAGTTTTTGCCCAACTGAGCAGGTGGGTACAGAGGGTATAGCAAAGGGGACATGCTTGTTTTTAACAGCTTTCATGGACGACTTCTAACAACTGATTTTGCCATATTGATTCAAACTGTTTTCAGCCTTGCCCTTATTTTGTCTTATTTTACCAAAGGGCTAATGGGATCTGAGTCAGATGTGCCGCAGTCACTGTTGTCTGTGTTATTTCTCCAGACTAAAATATTTCTTTTAACTTCCTGTGGAAAAACCTGCCTTTCCCTTTTTCTCTCTCCCTCCCTTCTTACTGTTGCTGTTTGCTGTTAAGTTAGGCAGTTCAACTCTGATTCTCATTAATTTAGGCCTCAGGATTAGGTCAGTTTAGAGGTGTTTAGATTAGATTAGAATTAGGTCCAGTTTAAAGGTGTTTAGGCAATAATCACTTTGTCTGTGACCTGGTTTCAGCTGGGTTAGAGTCAATTTTCATTCTAGTAGCTGATGTGGTGCTGTGTTTTGGGTTTGGTATGAGAGGAATGTTGATGGCGCATTGATGCTTTAGTTGTTGCTAAGTAGTGCTGATGCTAGTCAAGGACTTTTCAGCTTCCCATGGTCTGCCAGGTGCACAAGAAGTTGGGAGGGAGCATAGCCAGGACAGCTAACCCAACTGGCCAACAGGGTATTCCATACCATATGACGTCATGCTCAGTATATAAAATAGGAGGCGTGGTCCAGGAAGGGGGAATCACAGCTTGGGGATGGGCTGGGCATCGGTCGGCGGGTGGTAAGCAATTGCATTGTGCATCGCCTGCTTTGTATATTCTATTGTTGTTGTTGTTATTATTATTACTACTGTTCTACTTTGTTTTATTTCAATTATTAAACTGTTTTTATGTAAACCCACAGGTTTTCCCACTTTTGCCCTCCTGATTCTCTCCCCCACCTGACCGGAGTGGGTGGGTAAGCAAGCGGCTGTGTTTAGTTGCTGGCTAAGGTTAAACCACGACAGTCTGAATGAAACAAAGGAAGAAAAAAACATATAGTGGCATAAGCGTGTTCTCCCAGTTTATTAAAGACAAATTTGAATGTATAAGCACAAAGCATAGAATACATGTTCTGCAGTTAGTTTTTTGCCCAAAGGTTATAAAATGTTTTCCCTCAACTAATAGCACATTCTGTGTTATAATGAAACACCTCTAAAATACAGACAGGCTGAGTGTTCAATGATTTTATGTCCATTTAGGGTATCATAGCCAAGAAAGAAATGCACAGAAAGTAGTACTTCAGGATTCAATAATAGCCTGAGCTTTCCTTGTGTGGTCTGGTCTCCAGACAACCTGAGGTTTATAGTTCACAGTGTTTATCTGAAAAGTCTGTTTGCCTGCAGGATCTGAGAAGTCATAAAATTTGATCCTCTAGAATCCTCTGTCCTAGAGAGAGAGAGGGTAAAAAAAATCCATTGCAGTAAGATGCAGCAGTGAATTCTGAGGACTAAGAACAGAGCTTTTTCTGAGCATGTCAATGCTGCTCTCAGCTTTAAGGTAACAAGACCATTTTCTTCCTTCTGAGACTCCCTGAACACAGTATCTATGTCCTAATCAAATTCCAGGGTTTCACTTCAGTAATAAGACTTGCTTTTTCTTTTTTTCCCCCTTTAATCATTTGTCTAACTGTGTCATGGTTTAACCCCAGCCGACAGCTAAGCACCACACAGCTGCTCGCTCACTCCCCCCCTGGTGGGATGGGGGAGAGAATCAGAAGGATAAAAGTGAGAAGACTCGTGGGTTGAGATAAAGACAGTTTACTAAGGAAAGCAAAGCTGTGCTCTCAAGCAAAGCAAACCAAGGAATTCATTCACCACTTCCCATCGGCAGGCAGGTGTTCAGCCATCTCCAGGAAAGCAGGGCTCCATCACGCATAACGGTTACTTGGGAAGGCAAAACACCATCACTCTGAATGTCCCCGCCTTCCTTCTTCCCGCAGCTTTATATGCTGAGCGTGACATCATATGGCATGGAATACCCCTTTGGTCAGTTGGGGTCAGCTGTCCCAGCTGTGTCCCCTCCCAACTTCTCGTGCACCCCCAGCCTCCTCGCTGGTGGGGTGGGGTGAGAAGCAGAAAAGGCCTTGACTCTGTGTAAGCACTGCTCAGCAGTAACGAAACCATCCCTGTGTTATCAACACTGTTTCAAGCACAAATCCAACACACAGCCCCATACTAGTTACTATGAAGAAAATTTACTCTATCCCAGCCAAAATAAGCACAAATTGTAGTCAAGAAGTCTTGTGAAACTTTTTTTATTTTACTTTATTTTTCTCAGGGAGAGGGAGTATGTTCTGCATTCTAATCTGCTTTTTCCTATGGGCAAGAGTAATCAAAAGGCATGGCTAATTTTTTTAAGTCCCATTACAATCATTGTATATTAATAAGTGGATATCAATTAAACATGTTATTTTTACTACCTCTCACTACGTGCTCAAAGCATTTTTTGAAGAAGTCTTAGGAAAGTTGCCCATGAAATCTCTCTGTTAACTTTCTTCTGTAGTCCTTCTTCCAACGAGTAATTCATTGTGGGGGGGAAAAAGGGATGTCAAAGTCCGGAATTAAGGCAAGTACGAAGTTTTTCTTTCAAGCTGCCTGCTGATGCTTCCATTGCTAACTGATTAGCAACATCTAGCTGTAAACTTTTAGTCAAGAAGTCTATGGGGCTAGCGAGGGAGAAAAGGTGCATCTTTACCATTGCACTGAACCTCTTGCTGTACCTATCTTTTGTGTTCCTGTTACTGAAAATCACCGCTGTGGAAAAGATTAATCTCACCCAATTATTTTAAAGGATGATGAGATCCACATGTATTATCTAGCTTTTGATTAACATTGCCTTTTATTTTCATGTGTCAGCTTGGCAACAAAGAATAAAGTATGAAGTACTGGTATATGGAGGTAGTGTAATTATCTTCTACAGTACTCAGCTTGGCCTTCTCACATTGCTTTCCAGGAAGAGGATTTCCAGTTAGCCTCTCAATAGATAAGACAATGGATTTTGGGCCTTTCTAGTGTTTGGGAGTTGATGCAAAGACAATCTATATTGGCTATCATTTCAGATTCTTGATGAGTGTATTTTTTCAGATTCTATTACAACGGCAAATCTTCATCACAAATTGCAATTGCAGTAGTAGCGAAACAAACCCAGAAGAGATTTGTTTTATATACTACTTGGGATGCTTTGCTCCTGCTCAGATTTGTGCAGTTTAGATTTTTAAGATCATGAAAGAGGCCAGATACTTGAAGTGTGTGTTGCTACATAAGTTTGAGATCTGGCACTTTTCCATGCCTTCCTTGCTGTCTCTTATTCTTCAGGTCCTCAAGACTACTCTGCAAATAATTCAATCTCTTTTAATTTTTTTTTTTTTTTGATCAGCCAAATGTTTTATTTTACTCTTTTCTACTGTTGTGATTTTTTTTTTTTTCCCCCAGTTATTTTTCCCAAGGATTTAATACCTATTTTCATTACCTAGATGATGTAGACTTTTATTATCTTTATTAACCTTTATTGTCTTGGTTTGTTAAAATGAAAGTCATGTCCTGTAGCATACACAGTGCTTATAATGTGAAAAATAATATGCAAAAATCAATATACAAATATTATTAAACAATGAATATGGTATATAATAGCTTTATTGGTGTGCAGACAAACTGGGATTACCCCAGCCTCATTTTTTTAAAATTTTTTAACAATCCCCCTAGTTCCATTCTCTAGAGTGGTTCATGGAAATGCTATTAATTTCTGTTACTCTCATCTGAGGATTGTACTCATACATCAATGCAAGTACAGAATTAATATTGCATTATCTTAATAGAATTTATTCAACTTTGTTGGTATATCTAACATTATTTGGTGTTACATCATTTGATGTAACAATTCTACTGGATAAAAAAGTACATTAAAATTAATAGTAACTGCTGTATTACAATAAGCTGATCCTAAAAATTGTGAAAGACTAATCCCTTTGCAAGTGATAGTTTGTGTTTTTTTTTTTTTTTAAATGTCTGAGAAACCATTGCATTAGCCAGTCGGACTTTCCACATAAAGGTCTCCCATTTATTTCTGTACTCCTTCATTCCTCCTGTAACTGGAGCATGAGTAAAGCATGCCTTTCAAAAAAATTACTGACTCTTCAAATACTTTCTATACCTTAATATTTTCAAATCATTTCCCTTGATGGTTTATTATTAACAATTAGTAAAGAACAGAGTTTATCATTTGGATACATCTGTCTTCTCCTTCCAGTGATATCTCCTTCCTGATATTTACTCCATCATTAGATAGAATGCAATGAAAGTCTTCAGTTTGGTACAAGGAAATGTTTGCAAGACACTATTCATAGTTTATTATTAAAAACAAACTCTATTTTAGCTGTATCTACTAGTATCAGTCTAGGGCAGGGAAGAAAAAAGAGATGTCTTTTTTTATATATATAAAGAAGGAACTATAATTAAAAAATACACTATTATAAATTAGATTAGGACTTCAGATGTTTACTGAATTGTTATTTCAGCTCTCTGCACCTTTTTTTTTTTTTTTTTTTTTTAAAGCTACTTGCTTCCAACATGAACTCCAAGAAAAAATAACTAAAAGCATTAGAATACATTGCCTACTTCACAGTAGGGAGACTGTAACCTGTTGTTGGTATATCTGTAGTGTATATAGCTTTATTTCATGATTAATTTTGAAAAGTTAGTTGAAATTCAACAATCAGATACTGAGCTAATCTTGAATTTTCTAAGATTCAATAGAAAAAAAAATCATCTTAATTTTACTTTCTACTTTCCTAAATGTCACACAGTGGGTAATGCGGTATAACCTTTCATCAAATCTCTGGTTAAAATGAACATATTCCTCAAATATATAGTTGAACACTTTTCAAAAGGACAGGTGCAAGTGATTTAATATTCATATCATGAACTTCTTTTTTCCTTTGCAACACTACCTTATCTGCCTTTTTAAGATGAATGGTAGAAACAAAATATTCCTAGAAATTTCTCAGCATATTGGTTTTAATCAATACTGGTGGATATACTACAACTTTACTCATAATTATGTCCTAACACAGACTAAATATTACTTGCATTCCTGTATTGTAAGAAGGTAATTGATGTTGACTCTCTCATGTCTATACTCTCTAATTGTCATTCTTCCTGCAGATTTTCTTTTATCTAGACAAAAATTTGCAAGGAAAGATAAGATCTCAATGAACCTCAGACAGGCTGAATAATAAAATGCAATGCACATTATGTGGTTTTTAGAAAATTACACTTAAAAACCATCTCTGAAATTTAAAAAAAAAAACACAAGCCAAAAACAAAACAAAAAAAACCCCCAAACCAAACCACGAATATGGGTTTTAGGCAAATTACTCCCATTAATGTCAATGGGAATTGTGCAGCTAAGATCCATCTGCACTGGGGTTTTTTTTGGAAAAAAATAACACTATATTGTCAGGAAATAAAATACTTTTCAGTAATTGTGAGGGTACCTGGAGTTTTAGGAGCTCACATGAGGGGGAAGATAATAGCATACCCATTAAATACTGTCCCTTAGAATTTCCAGTGATAATTCAATATACTAAAATATCACCTCCTGGAGATCTCTCTCCCCCTTCTTTGTCTACTCAAATGTGGAGTGTCCTCAGATAATTTCAAAATAAATATATATGCTGAATATGAATAGCTTTTGAGTTATATGAGAGAAGTACATTGATCTACAGCACCTTATCAACTGTCCTGGGTTATCTCATTTCTTTCTTGGTAGGCTGGAAGAAAGTTAGTCTTACGCTGTCCATACATGTGAAAGTAATTCTAAATTGAATGTCTGAGCAGTTAGTTTAATGCAAAATATGCATGAATAGCAGTAATCTACTTTTGTATAGCCATCATTTACATAGCATTCATAGCTCCTCCAATTGAGCTAAGGAGAGTTGTAGCCTGGATTTGACTACATAAATTGGCTTATACACTCTTCAGTATATAAGCTGTTTTAGTCGTAGTGATACATGTTTCAATGCAAAAGTATATACTTCCACTACTTAAACCATGCAGTAAGTGTTTAAATGATTAAAGCACTATAAAACCAGCAAAACTGCGCAGCCATATAAAATTGGTAGAATTTTCTTCTGTCATGTGCTATAAAACTGCTTATAAATTTAACAAGTATTTGGTCTGTCATCAAAGAACAAAGTATGAAGTCATCATATTAAGAACCGGAAGCTATAGTTATGTTGTATTTCTGTAAGAGTGAGCTGCCTAAAAAATTTACCCAGAGTAAGATTCTGTGCATGTTCCTTTGTTTCTTTTCCTATTCAGCTCAGAACTCTGGCCAGTTGTTTTAGGACAACTGTCCTAATGAAAGTGGTGTAAGTATAGAAGGGTAACAGCCTGTGGAAGAACTGATCCTTAAAGTCAGCATGAAGATTTTCTTTGATTTTTCCATTTTAAATAACACAAAATTTGGAAACCAGGCCCTTCTCTGCTTCAGTAAAATGAAGGAAAGACTATATTTGGCCTTTGCCTACTGTTTTCTTGGGCCCATAGAATCCTTAAAATTACTCTTGGACAAGATCTTACATCGGAAATAAAAAGAAAATAGAAAACTTTACAGTCCTACTAAAAAGCAATGATTTAGTGAAATGAGAATCCTTGAATTTAAAGATAAGATAAAAATCAAAACTAATTCTCAGCTTCTTTTCAACTGCAGTAGTAATCAGGGCATATAGGCCTAACTCCAGGGTTCTTATTTCCCTTGGGAGCTACCTGCAGCCTGCTGCATGCAGGTCTTTTTACGCTAGGCAGCAGTTTTAGGAAATGCATCCACATGGATCGTGAACAATTCTACCAGAAGAATTGTTGCTTTTAAAATGCATTAATCTTTCTCTCTCTGCCTGTTTTGGAAAAGTAGCATTATTTTGTAGAATGTAATCGGGTTTCCAGAAATGTATTTGGTGTATACAATATTACTGTGATATTAGCATGAAGCTACTTCAATGCAGTTGGTACTGAAGAACATTAGGAATTAGACAGTAATTTTAGCCCCAAGCAATTGGTTCACTCTGAGGATGAAGGCTTTGTCTGCTCTGCTTAACATGGTCCAAGGCTGCCTTTAAGACTAGTACGTGCCCTACAAACACATCTAGGTGATTTGCTTTAGTGCACAGTCAGACATGCCTAAATGGAAAAGCTGTGGATTAGCCTTTGTGTAGAACTTCTGTGGATGGAAAGTGGACAAAAGAAAGCACATTCTTTGTTGAAGCCTGGTCTGGAGATAGTTTTCCTTAAAAGTATACAGGCATAGACAAGATGATGTGGAACTTTTCTATATCTTTATTTCTTCTCCGCTTCCTCTTTGCTTTGAGTTGTAATTTGCTGTGTGCAAAAAGGGACAACTGCTTCATACTCCCCTCCTGGGTCTGCTGTGATTGTTCTTCATATTCCTCAGGGATCTAGATGAGCAAACCAAGAAACAAATCAGCAGATTTCACAGTTCCCTCCATCCCCACCTCTGTGGTTGGGTTTTTTGTTGTTATTTTGTTTTTAATGAAACAAATCTTTCACTCTTGTATCTAGGCTCCCCAATTACTGTTGGATCCCTTTCATAAGGGTTCATGAATTCAAGACTTCATCAATTTTTTTCCAGAGGCCTCTAAGGCTTACTCTAAGACTGTAATATCCAGTAATACCTAATCCTGGGAATGTCATTAATTCTGAAAACTTCAACAGCTTTCTATTTTTCCTTATTTCTGCCTAGCCACCTTGCTCCACATCTTGTTTCCATCACACAATCTTACATTCATGTGATGCGTTAATTGATACAAGAACAACCTATGGAATATTATTTTCCCAGAATTTGCTGCCGTAAATAATAGTAATCTCTAACAAGACTGAGCTATGTATGAAGAATATCAGTGCAAAAATCCGGTTGCAAACATTAAATTACAAAGCGCTCTGTAGTAATTAGTGTTCTGACAAGAGCAACAGGAAAATGGATCACTTTTTGCTCATTCTTTCTTACTTAGCTCATTCTTTATACCTTACCATAATAAGCAAAGCCTTGCTTACTGCTACTTAACAGAATAGCTTTACAAATGTAAATGTTGTTGCTTCTGCTTTGCATGCATTTTTAGTTTAAATTCCTGTTGTACTGCAGTTGCTGAGAGTCTGATGAAGTCTGATTCTGTAAAACTTTTTTGAAACACAAATGTTAGCATAATGTCATTGATCAAACTGGTTCTGAGAATAATTTACCAAGTTGTCTTTTGTTCTATGTGTACTTGTTCTCTATGGCTGTGACCATGCTACTATTTCAGCCATGAATAAAAAGTTTCTGTACACATATAATTCAATTTTCTTGTAATTAAAGCTGTTATATTAATATAAGCTAATATGTTGTTGTTCAACTACCATAGCTTGTATATGTTTTAACAACATGGTTGAAATAGATTATCTTGGTACCTCTCTCAATGAAATCTTATCTTTAATAACAATTATTCCTTTAATTATTTTTTTAAAGTTACTATATAATAACAAAGTATCCTCACTGCAGAATGAACATTAAAGGTAATGAACACAAAACTAATTTTCTGCATTTTAACTACATTTTATGATATGACTAACGATAAATTTTCATTATAAAATGTTAATCAAGCAAATAAGTTTGCACTCCCTCTTTCAACAATTTCTATAATTAGTGGTTTATGTTTATTAAATTATTTTAATTTTTATCACATATCAAGGACAATCTACCATAGGTTTTAAACTAATTAGCACTTTGTTTATTTTAAGAATTCCATTAATTCAGCAGCTACTTTTTAAATACAGCCAGCATGGAAAAGAAGACTTTGCCTGAGTTTTGCAAGAAAGAAATAAGTCTTTTTTTTGTCACTAGCCCACTCTCGCAGACACATGCCCAGATCCTCAGCTGGTGATTCAGGCAGAGAGATGAGTGAGGTTCTAGATGCAATACAAGTAGGTAGTTTGTCTTTTAAAAGCACAGAATTAAGTGGAAATCAGTATGCTTTTATGTGCAACACCCATGGTTTATAAATACTAACTCCTTCCAAAAAGGGAAAAACAAACAGAATGCACATGATACATACTTAAATGGGGCTAAGAAACTAGCTTTATTGTTTCTAAAATGGCTGGTGGATTTTGTTAGTCCTAGAATATTATATACCTTTACAGATCATCTCTGGTCTTTTTCATAAATAGCTGTGTACCTTCTGTGGAATCACTGTACATTAAGAGTCCCTTTGACCATCCTGCTCTACTCTCCTTATTGCTAATATGAAGTGCTTTTTCTAAATAAAATTTGATACTATGCCAACGTTATTTACCAAATGTGTAATTTCTGAACAATGATGTTGTCAAAATGTTAGGATGTTTTAAGAGATATTGATACTATTTGTGTGTTAAGACAAAGAGAAGATAGCACAAGAAAAGGTGCTTTTTACCTTCCAAGAGCATTTCAGTGTATATTTAAATCAGTTTCTTTACAGAGCCTAGTTTGACACATATTGCAAATAGTTTATAACTTATGATTTGCCAGAATAGCGATTTGTGTGGTCAGCCGTCCATGATCTTTTTTAGTTCACAAACACAGTAGAAAATTTGACATTTTCTCCACTTTCATCCACTGTGCTTTGAAAAGTTTACGTTGAATTCAGTCTGTTGGACACACAAGAAAGGTTTCTTTGCAGTTCTAATATGTTCTGCATCAATACATTTCATCACGCTGATACAATATGATGCAACACAAAACCATGCAAAGCCATGCAACTTGTCTGATTAATTTGGTTGGAGACTGTTAAATTCAAAACTATTTTGCTATATTGAAGCAGACCAAAAATCCTGGGACGCAAGATGATATGTTCTGTTTACAGTTGACTTGTAGCAGTAGATAACAATATAAGATTGTGGTTCATGTAATCATTCCAGTGTTATTTAGACAGTAAATATATATAATTTCTTTGATTGTTAACAAGTGAGGTGAAAATATTTTGTTTATATATCATAATGCAATACAGGAGAAAAATAACAGAAATGTGTGTAAAAGCAGGTCTATTACTGCTCCATACTACAGTGTTTATACAGAATTTGTATGTTTTACTTAATACAGTGATGTTTGCATATTTACATGCTTTCTAATAGCATATGGGTAGAAATTTTTTATTTTCAGGCCAACTAGCATTAAAACCCTAGCATGCTGCACAAATGCAAGTAGAAATATCTGTCGTGATGAACAATTGTTTGTTTACCTCTCTCATGTTCCAGGACTCTGAGAGGTTGGTTTGTTTGTTTGTTTGTTTCCTACTAGGAAGAGCAGTTCCTATTTCCCTGAGCACCTAAACTTAATTTTCCTAATTATAGGTGCTTATAACATTTACTGACTAATATAAGTCATTGCTTCTGAGTGGTTTTCTACACAGATTAATTTACATACTTTTAATAATAAGGAAGAATCTGTATTTTATGGACCTTCAGTATAAATTTTTCTGTATTTTTTAACTCTGTGTTTTCAGTTGAAAAGTCTAATATTATGGCAGGCTTTCCCTAGGCAGAAGGTTAATTTCACAGTTCAGAGATGCTACACCCAGTCTAATCGCTGGTTAATCTTGAAATAACTTGAGGCTTACAGACATCTTTTTCTATCTATGCACTTTGCTGCTACCAAGGGTCTTGCTGGCATAAGGCATATCACACTGAGGCTGGTACATGATCTGCTAGCAAATTTTTTTCTTAATAGATTGAATGGCAGCTTAAAATTAAAATTTGAGTCTTTTGAGAAAATTAAGCCATGCAAAGCTGCTCAAAAATCTTCAGCTGAAATTAAAGAAAATAAAGATATTTTAAAAATATAAGGTCTTTAAAGAAAATAAAAGATATTTTCAGCTAATGCCTTCTTTTCTTGAAATCTGTTTTTTTTTGAGTCACTGAAATCTTAACACATTCCATTAAAAAAAAAAATCCTGTTTTTTTTTTTTTATTTTAAAATTTCATCTGAGTAATTTTTCTTTCCTAACTTTGCCGAGATTGTTGCACTTTATTCTCCCTAAAAGTCTTTCTCATCCTTTTTAAGTGTTTCTCTTCTCCTTTGACACCAAGATTTGATTTTTAAGATTGCTTTCCTGCAAGGCTACTCTGATCTAGTAGTCAGTGCTTGGATTAAGTCTTCAGAATCTACTTATCATAGTGTAAGCAGCAGGCATTATAGCCTTTGCAGCTTTGTTGGAAAAAAATTCCATTCTTCTAATTGCAAACTAAAGGAAGGGAAAAAAGACTAGTGAGCTTTGTGGGACTAAACAGTGTTCGTGTTGCATAAATTGCAATACCTGAATGCTAATATAACTTGGCTACATCTTGGCTCTAAATCCTCTTTTTTTTAAAAAAAAAAAATTAAAAAAAAAAAAAAAAGCACAGACTGCTTATCATGAATAAGATTCCACTGAGGTTACACTGGCCTGTTAAAGTCTAAGTTTCACTCTCTGACCTCTAAAGAGACATAAAATGAAAACAAAAGCAAATTCTCCTTTGTGAAGGCTAGAAGAAAGTACTAGATAGATCCCCTAAACCAAATGCTGACTGTAGTTTAAAAAGAAATGTCAAAGGAGTTAAACAATACTAAAACTACTGCTTTAGTTTTAGTACAGCATGAAAACCAGAATGGCATGAAAATCGGAGCGTTAGAATTACTTGTAAATTCAGCTTGTCATATCGTATCCTGTATTTCAGGAAATACCATTCATTGTATTTCGGAAACATTAAGCATGTATGTGAAAGTGCTTTACAATCTAGTACAGCATATTTTATGGTCAATAAAGGCAGAATTACTTTTTTTTCCCCCCTTTTTTTTTTTTTTTTAATATATGTGACTAGTAAGTTTAATGTAGTCACGGAGAATTTTGAAAACATATTTTCCAGACAGGTACAGGTTTTGACACACTTCTTTGTTTTAGAACAACAAGCAAAAAGTCGTTGACTTAGATTTGTAAGATCAGGTTACAGGGAACAACACAAATATTGCATCACTACCCATATTATTTTACAAAATGAGAAAAGTTGCAACAATACGTTTTAGTTGTTTGTAGATTGGATGGCCTCATTGTTTAAGTTAATGGTAGCTAAACATTTCTATGTCCCTGTGAATTATAAAATACTTTTGTATTATTGATTATAGCTTTATTCTTTTCACCAGTTTCAAATCTCCTTGGAAGAGGTTAAACAGCTTTGTGAGTGCATAGATTTAGTTTCAGGTGATACTTTTCTATATTACTCAGACAAAGATAGGTAATAACTCTGATTCTGGAATTATTTGCATGGTTACTGGGAGAAACGCTATCAAATGGTATACATGTATTGATGTAGACATTAAGTTCTTTCCGTAGATTTATGTGTACAATCTGGACATATTTAAGACTAAATGAACCTGATATGAGCACCATAATAACATACCCTTGGTGTACATAGAATAAAACAGTACAATTAGTACTGAAGTGTAATCAGTATACTCTCTCTGTTATCAATAGGTTATAGAATGTTAAAAATAACTCTTATAAATTGCAACAAAAGCAAAAAAAAGAAGTTATCTGATTTCCTCTTTTTGTTAAAATTTAAAGTGTTTTGCATTTAGCCTATTCCCAATGCCATTTTTACTGGAAAAGCAGGAAATATTTGAAGAATACCTTGCAGTACACAAAACTGAGAGCATCTCTTTGAGCAACTACTGTGTAAAATCAAAATTTGAAATTTTGGAGACAGATTATTGCCTTGAGTAAATTCTCGTAGTTTTTTCTCATGTTATTGAAGACAACTAGCTCAGTGTACACTTAACACTGAATATCAGGTTATGCAGCAAATTGTTTACCGTGTTCATTCTCATGTAGGTGATATGAAGGTGTTTAGAGAATAGATACGGTTATGTACAAGTGTGCTATTAAGGAAAACTTCTTGAGCTACATACATTCAAACTTTCATGTTACATGGACTTCAGCATTTCTAAAGAAATAACTTGTCAGTCAGAAAATAAACTAAACCTAAAAATTCAATTAGGAGAACATGCTATGGTAGAAGTTATTGCTTGAGTGGGAAATAATTTTTCAATGTTTGCCAAGCAAACCACAGGATGTGTGTCAGACAGTGAAATCAAAATGAATAAACAGAAGAGCTGTCAACTTTAGTTGTAGTTTCAGAGTATTCAGAGTGAATCCTTGGTAAATGAACTTAATGAACTTGCTGCTTTTATTTCTTTTCTTTTTTTTTTTTCAATTTCAGTGTGTATTTTACTTGTTTCTTTCTTATGAATGAGTTTTTACTACTAATACTAAGGGAAATCAGGCTCTTTAGTAAGATACTGTCATAATGTTTTACATATGGAAAGTAGAGCATTTAAGAAATACGCTGCTTAAAAAATAAGTTACTATGTAAATATACCATTAATTTTTCAAATGGATTTTCATTCAATATTTTAACATGTGAAACAACTAATATAAATGGAAAATGTAGCTTAATAAATACTTGCTCAAATAAAAAAGAAATAACTTCGGCAGCACTTAGACTTCATTATTCAGAAACTGTTGTAGAAGAATTGTTGTGCAAGTAAAATTACAAAAGGTAAAAAGTTTTCTGAACAGTTATCAGAATGTATATTTATAGGAAGCTTGAGGCTGGAAATGCTTGTGTGTTTTCAACAAAGTATTGCATTGACTCAATTTTTGGTTCAAATTATAAATTTCAGCCATTTAAAACTTTTGAGTTAATAACTGAAACAAATGGTTTTTTAATACGTAATTTTTGATGTAGTGCTGCTTTGTTGGCTTGATGGCAATAAGTCAACACATTTAACATGATTAAAGCAAGTACCTTTTTCACAGTTTCTGATTAACAAGATTGTTCTATAAATATTTACAAAATTTGAGACTAACACCCTGATAGTATAGTATATGGCTGGTGGGAAAAGTATTTTCTTAAACTCATATGGAGGGGATTCAGAGATTTGTGGGGAAGAAAGCAGAGCTAGAATTAAGCATAGGTAAGCCCAATACTCTGACCTGAACTAGAAATAAGCGGGTCAGCCTAAGAGGTTGTGCTGGTACCTTTAAGATAAAACAGCATCCTCTAGATAGATGTAATAGTTGTCCCAGTTCCTGGTAACAACCAGTTAACTTGTCCTGTATTGAATGTGATACTTCTCTCAGGAACTAATTAATTGATTCACAGTTTTAGCCTGGCCCTTCTGCCTACGGCTTTCAAGGCCTATTGCTGTCCTATAGTGAGCACTGTATCAGGTTGCTCTGTTCAGCCACCTTATATTCAGCTCACAATGGAGATATCATGTGCTATCCAAAGGCCTTGTCTCTCATTCAAAGGCCTCAGGTATCCTTGTGCTTGTTACAGGCACTTTTATTGTGCCTATTCTCCTTTTTCTCTGCCACTTACTTACATTTGGTGGACACCTCGCAAGCATTTGCCTATTACTTCATAAACTGTCAAATGCTTACTTAAGCTAGACATGACCCATTTTATACATGCAGTATGTTCACACATACCCACTGGTTGACACAATTTCAGTTCTTGGTGTAGAGAATTAATACTATATTAATATGTATAATGGTTATACAACAGTTATTGTTTTAACTATAATAGGAAAGAAATATCCACCACTGTGGAAACCACTGTGAGGTTTTAAATTGCCCATGAGTTGTTTCATACCGTGTGCAGATGATGTGATACTGGTCAATCATAGGATCATAAAATGGTTTGGGTTGCAAGGTACCCCAGTGCTAACACTTGTCTTAACTTTCTCTCCTGCTCTCTGCCCTCCTTTCCTATTCCTCATCATTAGAAATAATAACTAAAAGACTTATATGACCAATGTCTCAAACACAGACATTTTAAGGTGTAACAGAAATACAAATGTAGTCTTCAAGATGTAAAAGATAAGTATTTTTGCATAACAAGAAATATAAAATCTCTTAGTCCAAGAACAACTTGCTCAGGTTTAGTCTTCTTGATGTAGGTGTGAGAATTACTTGCTCTGCTTATTCAAAAAAGAGATTCAGGTGTTTTATCAGCTGATTGTTTTCTAAACATGGAATTTTACATCCATTTTTGTGTGGTATTGCCTCAGCAGAAGGAATCTTTTCCTGTTATCTACTAACATATTTTTATGTTATTTTTAAAGACATTTTTACAGAAAAATAATACAGCTGTATTTCAAAGAAAATCCAAAATGAGAAATAGTTAGGTAACAGTGCTATGGGAAAAGATTGGTGGGTTAAAATGTACAACTAGTTGACTGTGAATCAGTTGTGTCATTACTGTTTTTCTGGAAGGGAAATGTTATTTTGAAATATGTCAATATATGTTATGTGTTGCTGATGCGGTTTTAGAGCTGATGTATTTTTAAAAATCCTTAGTTCTAGACAATTCTGAATTGGAATATTGGAATACTTTAACATGTTAAAAAATTGTTAAAAATAGAAAGAGAAGACTGGAAGATAACTGAACCAAGAGAAGATGACTTTGTTTTGCTTTAAAGATGAAGTGTTTTCTGTGTTCACTGTGATGCAAGCAAGTCAGGAAAATAAAAATAGTAGTTGAGGGGATTTTGGCAAAGTTTCATTCTGGATGAAACTGAGGACAGTTAAGCACTGCTCCAGGGCTTACAAGGTTCTGGAACACTCTCTTCATGTCATGGAATACTTTAGGCTGGCAGTGGCCCCTACGGTTACCTAGTTGAAGCAGTTGCTTAAAGCAGGTCTAACTTCAAAATTACATCAGGTTACACAGGATCTTGATCAGTTCAATTATGAGCATCTCCCAAGATAGTGGTAAAGTGACAGAGACTGGATGGCCTCTCTGGACAATGTGTTGCAGCACTTAATCACTGTAATTGTGAAAAAAAATGTGAAAAATACTAGGGGAGTTTAAAAACAGGTTATGTAGAAATCTTTCTACGGCAGGCAAAGCATAGCTGATTTTATCTTGGAGCAGGAAAGAGGATGAACGAGACTAAGTCTCTTTTGGATCTGTATGTCTATGATTTTTGTGGTAACTAATTCTGTAAATAATATATTTTTCTACTTTTAATTGCAGCAGGAAAAGAATCAGGAAAGCTCAAGAAATAAAGGTAAGTGCTAATTGTTTTCAGAATGTGGAGATTCTTGTAATTATCACAAATCTAACATCCATTGTTGGTAAAAAATTATCCAGACAGGTTGTTTACTAAGTATTTTGGTATTTGAAATGACAAAAATATATCGAGGAAAGGGGGATGAAGTGTAGAAAGTAAATGCATAAGCCACTATTTTTGGAACTCTGCTGGAGATGAACAAGGCTGACTGCTGTACTCTGGATGGGGTGGGCTGCTCAGCTTCTCACTAAGTTTGTGACCTTGACTATGGATGCTTATTATACTTCAATGAAACATCAGTACTATCACTTTCGCGTCTCCCTTTCCATTTAGTAAATCTGTAACTAGATGTGATTCCAATTTATGCACAAATTAATCATGTCCTTAGTAGGCTGCCTTGCAAAACTGTCATCTGTGGGTTTTGCATACAATTTTTTTTATATTTTCACTGCACTTTACTCTGTGCCAATGGCTAAGCACTACATGAAATAGATTATCCAGGTTAAAGAAACAGCCTTGTATCAAGAAAATTAAAAGAGTTCAGAAACCCAAATTGTGGATTTCATGCTTCTTTCTAATATAAAATCTGTTAAGTGACAGAACAGACAAATTTCTTGGTTAAAAATTTGATAAGCAAACAATGAAAACCAAAATTGCCAATAGAGGCAAAGATTGTTGTCTTGATATTGTAGGTGCTTACAGAGGTAGGCTATGAGGTATTTTAAAAAGGAAAACAAAGGGAAGGTAGAAGAAGAAAGAACACCACTTAAAGGTTAAAAGAGAGGAGGGAATTAAGTGACAGACTAACCTATATCTTTTTTATTGCCTTAGGAAGCAAGGCTTAATCATATCACCTCAGTTAGCTGTTCTTAATTCAGTTATTTATGTATCGCAGTACTCATTAATCTCAATTTCCTTGCTTTCCCTCACACTAAGGCTATACACGGGCATCTAAAGACAAACTAAATCTGATGGTTGTCTGGAGTTGTGTCAGGACAGTTACGTTGTTCATGATGATATGATAATTTACAACATCTGAAGGACCTATGATCCTTCATTTGAAGAGTGTGCATGATAAAATAAATCAAACAAAACCCTTCAGTTTCAACCAGTTTGTGATTTATAATTTTCTTTTCTGAGGTAATACAATATAAAGTTGAATCGTCTTTGGATGCAGTGAGCGTATCCATCATGTACTGTTCAAAAACTTTTCTTGCCTTATGACTTAATACAAATTATATAAAAGATTGTGAAAACTCAGATTAGATTACAGAAATAAGATACTTGTGAATACTTAATTTTAGAGAAATTAAAAACTTTAAGCCTCTATCTACAAAGAAGGCTACTGAAATTGGCCATTCTTGTGGATTTTTATGATTTATTTCAGTTATATTATGCTGTTTGACGCTCCACCCCTCCACCCTGCCCAGTTGCCAGGTGTATGGTCATTATGATATATATGTCAGGAACAAGTACAAGTAGGAACAGAATAATGAGCTAGTTGGGAGTGCCCATCATATTCTTTAGCTGTTAGTTTAGTTAACTAACCACAGAAATAATTTTCAAAGGCTTATAAAATATTGCCCTCAACCACAGCCAATGCACAGCATTAAATTCTACTTGAATGGAGATATCTGTTACCTCCAAACAGACAATGAAGTTGGTGCTCAGCTGCACAAAATTTGTTGTGATTATAACCGTGACATCTCTTGGCAAAATTTTTAATCTACTAAACTTCCTGCATGCTGTGCATGTCACTGCCTAAACTGACAATTCAACTTGGAAGATTTCAGTGGTCTGAAAGACTACTCACAAACAGGGTAGGCTTTGGAAAAATGATTCCACTTTTCTATATATACAGATATGCTTAATTGCTTAATGTTTTTGGGGGGTTGTTGTGTGGTTGCATTTTTTTGGCCTTCTTTCTTCATATTATTTAAATTTCTTATTTATTTTCATGTGTTCTTTTTCCATGTCATTGAGAACTTTCAGAAAGTTTCAATTGTATTTCAATTGTAACTTACGGCATATAAGTTGTTGAAAGTTTTTCTGCTTAAAATACTGGTTAGTTTGGGTGAAACAAGGCTAAATTAATGTTTCAGCATAAACGTTCCTGCGTTGTCAATGAGCATCTACCCTTCACATGCAGTATCTAAATGTGTTGTGCTCTGCACGTGTTCTTGTGAGATAGGTAAATAATCTCACAGGGTTTTAACAGTATTTCTTACACTGTCTGCATATGGAAGTTACTGTATACAGCAAAAGGATAAAAACATTTCTGTGGTTCCTTAAATGTTCTGAAACTTGCAGAACCAATGTTGTCTTCTTAATTCAGAGGACAATTACGGCCCATGTTAAACATCCCTACCAAATGAAACACTAGAGTCTCTGGTGCGCCTCATAACTTCCATTGGTATCAGTATTTCAGTATCTAATTTTTATCCAGTATTTCTTTAAGATTGTATTCTTATTAGAGCAGGATATTGCAGCAAAATTAAAGTCAAATGCCTTTTGACTTCAGCGTGATCAAAACATTAGTAACAAGCACCATTCCATATCTTTTATTATATTATAAATGCCTAGTAATTTTTCATTTTATTTCATTTATTGCCATAAAATAAATCTCATTCCATTACTATTTTAGTAATGATGTTGTTATTGTTTTGTAGTGTTTGTTTTTTCTCCTGACATCTTTCTGACCCACTTGTTTTTCCCATCTGTTACTTCTGCTGTTAGCCACTAAGTCAATCACACCAAAATAGAAGCCAATACTCAAACATGCCCTGTTCTGACACTAATCCCATCTCTTTCTTATCTGTGATATTCTTTTTCTTGTTTCATTTAATGGATAACAAAGCTTTGTGTACACTGTTTGAGAAAAAAGAAACACTGCTTTTATGTAAAATAATATGTTGTCATTTTATAATTTTAGTGCACACTGGCAAAATTCCTTATACTTCTGAGAATTTTTCCTGCAGGAAAATTATTATTACCAGTGCAAAATACAGATAAAATTAGTTTCATAGCCCATGTCTTTAATATGAAAGAAATAACAAGGCGAACAACCACAAACTAAAACCTTGCTAAATTTTACTTGCTCGTTTGGAGTCACAATTTGACCTTCTTTACCTCTCCTTTCCAGGGCTAACTCCTTCAGACAAATGAACATTTTATTCCAAACCTATAGTGGATAATAAAATAGATATTTTTGCAATGAATTGGAAATACATTTGGCAATATCAGAAATTGTGTTGTATTTAAGCAGTGTGCAGAATTTTCTTCTCAGCTTATGCTTAACTTTGGAGACTTTCAGGTGCTTTTAATAAAGCACATGATAAACTTTAAAGTGGAATTTTTTTCTGACAACATTATTCTGGAAAACTTTTATTTCTGAAGAACCAGAAGGTTGACTAGTGACACATATCAACTTTTTGCCAAATTTCACAGTCATCTCAATTCCTTTGCTCAGTAAAAGCATGGGCACATTGGAATTAATTAGTCACAAAAATATTTCAGTTAACTGGTGATGTTTCAGATGATCAGTTCCCAAACCCAGTCACACTTATTTTGAATTATGGTACAATAATTTTCTTTTTTAAGAACTAAAAATTAATTTCAGTATAGAAAAGCAGTGTGTAATATATGTTTCTAAAAAACAACAGCAAAACCAGAGAAAATCTATCAGAACAAAAAAGCTAAAAAACATTTTTGAATTTAGGCTGAAAGTAAGGTGGTCATTTTGCTGATATTGAACGATGAGATGATGCTGTGCACGACTTGTGTAACTTTGGCTATTTGTTTCAGCAACTTAAAGAACAGTTACTGAAATATATAAAAATTGCTCCAGCTAAGATTTGGAAAACATTCACTTTTCATAGCATTTGCAAAATGTGCATGTAAATAATTTGAATTATATTAACTTTAACAGTTTTACTTTAGTTAAGTACACTTTAGAGACTGACTGTATAGTATACTGTTAAAATTTTTGCTAGCTACTATTGATCTGAGCTTTGAACGTCATTAACACGCAAAATTAAACAGGAGAACATTGACTGACAGTATTTTAATTACAACCTGAGTCTCTAATTGTATTCAATCCTTCTCATTTTATGCTTACCTTAATAATCTGAATGTGAAATCGTTGTTGATTCACAGATCAGTTTCAAAAATATAATTCTCTATTATTATGAACGTATTTCCAGGCTCTTCTGATATCATTAACAAACATCTGTTCCTTTTATGATCTTTAGCTACCAAAAATAAAATGGATACCATATGGGCATCACTTGCATATCTTACTTGCTTTTTACTCCTTAAAAAGTTAGCATACCTGCACAACACTTGTGGCCTTGTCTGGGATTCCAGATTGGTGTTGTAGTCTTTTTCTACACAATGATAAATGTAAGACAATAAGGAGTGAGAAAAGCTTAAGATTGTTCCAAATTGAAAGAATTTAAGGGACAAAACCAGTAAGGCCTTAGTTAAATAAATAACTTTTAAAAATGACAATTTATCTTGAGATACTCTCAAATGCCAGCGGGTGCGCAAACTGTTATGTCTATCCTGCAATATGGCTGGCTGTTACTATTTTTGATAACGGACAAAGCTCTGTATGTTCTGATAGAGAGTACATGGCATCAGTGTCTTATGTCATGTTAAACCAATTAATTATGGCAAAAAATGCACATCGTTACTTTCTGTAATGTATCCAGTGACTCATTATGTCTTCCTAAATTCGTATTTCAACAGACTTGTGTTATGTGAGTATGGTTAGAGTCTGAACTGCAGTCCTCCTGAACTGAATTGATTAATGTTTTAGTTTGTTACACTGTAGTAATTCTTCTCTGGTAGAGAAGTACATATCAGATAAAAATGTAATATTTTAGAGAATATACATAGGCAGGTTAGTAAATATTTTTCTGAGAGTGTCGTTTTCATCAGAATGTAGCTGCTAAATAATTTGACCTACAGTGTTCTTTGTTCTGATGTTCTTTTCTTTGTCGCTATGTTCCAACTTACCTGAGTGAATAAACTTTTAAGAGGTGGTATGAGGATTGTTTGAATTAAATGTGCCAAATACTATCCCCTTCATCCTATTCCATTCTCCTCCAAAGCCTAGTCAACTGAAGCTCAAATCTCTTCTGTCACTTAAGAATTGCCATAACAAATGCAGCTCTGTCTTCCACTCGAGTAATTTTCCACTTCTTTTCATTTCCATGTTTTTACAAGAGACCTACAGATACAGTATTATTAACTGAATATTGTGGGGGTTTATTTATTTATTTTTATCTTGGAATAACTTTAGCATGATAAACGTTTGTAAAAATGCCTTTTTTTTTTTCTGTGTTCTGAATCAGTTCAGAGTCAGGTTATGAAACACATTCAAAAGAAAGAATACTCTTTATCTGTGAAAATGATTTTAATATAACAGTTAATCTTACAGTCTTATTTTTGAACAGACCTAAAGCTCATTTTGATAAGTGAAGTGTGTGGGTCAGATATCAGTTCTAGGTAACATCTTTGTTAACAGTGAATTACCCAGACGTTGAAAGTACACATTAAGAGCAAGGTCTGTGCTGTACTATACAGCTTTGTGAGAAGGCTTTCGTATTTATTTTAAACAGAGCATTAACTGATGAAGCTGAATTCCAGTTTTGAGATCTGTCTGTCAACACAGCACAGGATTTGTACAGTAACCTAGTCAGACTTGCTATCAGTGTAACACCATAGACATAAACAGAGTAAACTGCAAGACAATGTTTGACTCACCAGTTGTTGTCTTGAGGTAAATGTTCTTTATGTTAATCGAGAAAGTAAGTAAAAGTACTCAAGTAATAATAAGTGAACACAGCATGGTTCAAATATAACAGAATTGCAGCATTTACTGTATTTTAAAATACAGACACACATTCCATACCAGTGAAAAATTGTCTCCAGTTTTAGTATGGTGGTGTCAGGGGATGAACAGCATCACATAGAATTTCATGAATGTTATGTTAAAAATGATGTCCGTATTTCAGCATAGGAGTTATTTCTAACATTACGTTGGTTGGCTCCAAAGTTTCTAAGTCCACTTTTGTTATGACAAGTATGTATACTAGAAAAGATAACTAGAGCCAGAATGAGTCTGAAAAGTTTTTGTAAATTACACAAAAATTCACAGCTCTCGCTGTATATTCAGAAAATGCATTGGAATAACAAGATAACAAGGTATGTCTGTAATTTTTCTTAAATGCACATGTTCACTATTTCTGCCACTAATCTAGAGCTACGTGAGGGGGTCACACATATCCTGATGACCACTACACAGATACCTACTGATATATATTACATATATATTATCATATACATATGTATTATATATATAATGATAATTGAGAAAATGTGAAGACAAAAATGTACTCCAACTGTGTTTTGTTGCATTCATAATAGAATGAAATTCATGTGAGATGTATCTGACTTGTTTGCAGCTTTAGGAATTATACACACACAGAATTTCTTTCGTCTTTTGGTTTTCTTTATGGCAGAGAAATGGACATTTGACTTAAATTGTCTTCTCACATGTAATATTCATGCCATTCAGAAACTTGGAGGGGAAAAAAATAGCCTGTGTCAAAGTTCCAGGCAAGAACTCTTCTGCAAAATGATTCATATATACTAACAAGAGGTATAATGGTTATTTCTATATGTAGTAGCATTGTAGAGCTCACACAAGAGATGGGTATCCCCATCTAGTTTTCTTTTAAATTCATCCATGTACTTCTAAAATTTAGGTTGCATTCTGTTAAATTGTTAAATCAATTTCAAAGTAGACATTTTGAACTTGACTAGAGAGAATATGATCTGCAGTATTCATGAAGTTTCTCTCTGTAGTGCACAAACACTTCATTTGAACAGATACAGCAGAGAAGAGATTCAACACCGGCGGGGGCTAGGATTCCTGAATACTTACTGGAATACATATTAATTCCTGTTAAGACTCTACTAGCTTTAAAGAAGTCACTCAAAGAATGAATGTAGCAATTTTGCTAATTTAAATTTAAATGTGTTAGTAGTCTGAATTTTAATGATGTGTGACCCACAAATGATTTTGAATAGCAGTACAGTTTGACTAACACTCTGAATTTTTTTTTTTTAATGTAAATTTTATTTAAAAGCTTCCAGGTAAAAATAGCTACTGTTTAACTTGAACACTCTATTGAAAATGTTTTGGATAGTTTTTTTGCGTTGTTTCTGGTGTAGGCTGAGAAGAGTTAATGAACGTGACTTTCTTTAAGTTAGTCTATTCTTTTATTATTAATAATATTGAGTTTTGTAAGCTGAAAATTCATGCTAAAAGCTTTGTAATTTCATATATTAAGATTCTTCTCTGTGCTTAAGACAAGACTGGATTTCATTTGAAAGAAGAAATATTGAAGAAATATTCTGAAATATATGTATTTTCAATAATACTAGCTTTGGTTTACTTCTTTCTTTCTTCTTAAAAGAGGTACGCAAACCACAGATGGCTTTATGAAGTAATTTGAATTAGCTCTTGAGCACTGAAGACTTGCACTAAATTCATAGAGAGAATGCAATGCAATGAGAAAGTATACTTGGATCCTTTAATATACATAATATAAACATTAGTGCAGTGTCTGTAGGCTATGCATTTCATGTTTCTCAAATGTAGTGAATATTCATTTGATTATGCTAACAATAGAAATCTAAGAATGTAAAATGGGTCATTCCCTGTGAAAGCTGAGAGTTCTCATGGCTTTGGTGCATTTAGGTACACTGGTTTAAAATGTTACCCACCTCATCTGCATACCCTGCTCCTTTGCAGAACCTTACTATTCTCATAATGAGGAGCAAAAGATGACTTGTATCAGCACCATAGGTATCTTAGTTAAGTTCGGCATATAATAGCCAGTGGGGGCAGGTTATTTCACAGTACGTGTGATGTAGAAGGCAATTGTTATGACTGAAAATAGTCAAATTGGAATGATAGAAAGAACAACTTGTGTTTTGTATTGCAGACTGTTGAAGCAAGATAATCTTCATATCTTAACATTTTGAAGTTTTCCTTTTAGAATAGATTTTCAAAAAGAATAGTGTATGTTAGGAACTATTATAACGCTGTTACACTAGAACCTTACATTTTATTTGTAAATAAGTATACAATGTAATAGCTAAAGAATCAATGTTAGAATTTTGGGGAAAGCAACTTTCACTATTTGTTTTTATTCTTCTATAGCATAACCCTTGCTTTATCAGAAGATCTCAATATTATCTCAATATAAGCTTATCTAAAATAGTCAGCTGTACCTTGTTACTGAACAAAAAGGAGGCTATGATATTTATATCACTGAAACAGATATACATAGAGATCCTTTTAAAAAGCCACAGGGATCTTTACAAATTCTACAAGCATACTTTTTTAGATATGAACTTAAAAAACAGTATAGACAATAGTTCAATTAGACTGTCCATAAAGGAGTATTTGAAGGAGAGGAGTGGTTGTCCTGAAAGAAAAAGTGAAGTCCAGGAGGAGTACATAGCATTCAGAAGCAACAGATCACACGTACTGGTACTTCAGAAATAAATTCTATTTAACTTACATTGCTTTAAAATAAATACCTGTAAATAGATGTCTTTTTAATCCAGGTACTGTGCCACTGTTTTTTATTGTACATTTATAACACTAAAGTTTAATAGCTATCAATAACATGCAGATAGGTTTTCTGTGCTGTTTATAGGCTATAAAACATTTCTTTTAAGAACACGTATGCAGAAAAAACGATACTTTTGTGTTATCCAGGAGAAATTTCCTTACCCATACCATCTAAAACAGAATTACTGCTTGCATTCATTGTGAATTCTTTAGAATGCAATTGATTAATATTGGGAACATATTTTCTGATATCAGATATCTCTTGCAAGCAACTGAAAAGACAATCAGAACTTACATAACCTTGAAAGATGAGTCTGGTGAACATGATTTTCACCCCCACCCTCACTCTCAATTATTGCAGCACTGTATATCACTCAGGTGACAGTTGAAACAATTACAGTATTCATTTTTTGCTTTACTCTTTACATAGCAAGGGTTGATGCATTTTGTTATCCATTAAGGTCATGTTCTAGTTTACTCCAAGCACACTCTTTTGCTACTGCTTCAGACACTAGAACACGATTAACTGTGTCAGATCCTGTTAACGTTTACATCATAACTGGAAGCAGATATTAAAGTGAAGTGCAAATTAAAGACTGCTAAAATGCCTGCCACTAACAATTATGGTGGGGTAGTATTAAATTTCTCATTTGTTTCCAAAGGTCAGATTAATATAGCTGCATGGCACATTATCATAAAGGGTGGACCCAGCTGTCTGTTTTGATTATGCTTAAAAGTCTAGTGTTTCTAAGGAGACTTTGCAAGGAATGAATTCATCCATTTTAACTAGCAGTTTAAATGTGGGTAATTATTAGACCCTTTTCTGAAAAGATCCAAACCAGAGGTTGCTGCCAATCAAATGTCTTTCTGCTTTTCAATTTACAAATATAAAAAGTAGGTTCCTTTTATAAATTCCTTTCAGTTTTTAATCCTTAAATTTTAAATAGCGCCCCAAGTACCTGAAAAACTAATTCCTTAGATGAACTAGCTGCAAACTAAACTGCATCAAATATTAAAAATAGATTTACCCATATCTATTCCAAAATTACTTAATAAAACTTTGTGGTTTGTTTTTTCCCCTCCTTCCCTTTTTCTTGACTCAGAAGCATTTTCAAGAGAGAATGTTTTTTTTTTCACCAGAAGATGAACATCAACAGTTTCCTGCTATTTTGTCTACATGACACAAATATGAAAAAGTATTTTCTGTCATTATTCCTACTGTGAAGAACATAGGGATCTTTAGGAAAAATGTTAATTGTATGGGTATCTAGTACAGATATCTATCTATCTGTCTATCTAATACCAGACTAATAATCTAGTACCCTGATTTATGAATAAGCAAAATCCCATGGGTGTTACACAAATGAACATAACTTAGTATTACAAGTATATTCCCCATTTGGTACTTAAGAGAGCTCTAGTGTTTTAAATTTTTTGAAAAACAAACGCCAGGTTTGTTGCCGGGTAGAGAGCAATTCTTTTCCTGAACTGATCCCCATGTATGCACAACTTCTTCAGGAAATAATTTCAGCACAAAGGGACACTAATGGGCTTTAAATGAGGAAAATTTTATCTTCTGAAGGTGTAGTTTTTGGACCATATAGATGTTGGCTAGCCATAGATATTCCACAGATTAGAACTACAAGCAGTTTAACTATTTCAATTAAAGATTTTGGTTCATTTAAAACAGTGGATAGATAGTTTATAGATTAAAATTTAAATCTCTAGAATCAAATTAAAAACTATGTTTACATTGCAGCTATTCAAGTGATTAGTACAAAAAGATAGAACACTTCTTTGATTATGCAGTTGCATACATTTTTAGTAAATGAATGCAACTTTCTACCTTTCTTCCAAATAATAAAAATTCTGGGCATTTTTCAAAATAGCTTTTTAAAGGTTTGTTAAAATGTAAAAATTAATTAGATATTGTTAAAAAAAAAAGAAAAAGAAGTGTGGGGTTTTTTTTTTTTCCTTTAAATCTGCATAAATTAACAAAAATCACAGCATCCTGTGAAGAAAAAGGAAACTACTGATTTGGCAAGAAGTTGCCAGTAGAGTTACTAAGATATAGATCTGCATGTATCGCTGAAGGAATTGAATGGTTTTCAGGTTTATATTGGAAATGAGGTTAAATATGATGATACAAATTTCAAGAAACCCAAATAACCTTTTTGCTATAATCAGTGTTATAATTTTGAAACAACAAAGGAAAAAGGGAAAAAAAAAATTAATCAGCTGTATGGTGACTTAAGTAACCAACGTGTCATAAAGAAATAGATGTATTCTTAACATATGAAGGAAAGTTTTCCTAGGAAAGATAGAGAAATAATAAAAAGTATTATATATATATGACACTACTTAAACCTCATCTGACATATTGTATCTATGTCTGAATGTTCATGTTTCAGATTGAATTGAGTTTAATCTTGAACAGGTACAGAGAAGGGCTACTGCAGTGATCAGACAGTATTTTATAAGTGAAAACTCAAGAAAGCTTGTTTTGCCTAGCAGAATGGAAAACTTGAAAGCGTTTTGGTAAAAATGCTTGAAAAGAGCATGGAACTCCTGAGATGAAAAGTTAGCTAGATTATAATTATTTTAAATGAGAGGCAGTTCTCCTTGCATGCAGCAAGACATTTCTCTATGTCCAGATTATTCCTCTTTGCGTGAATTAATATGATAGCGCCAGATTTAAAAACACCATGTGTGATTGCACGCAAATGACAAAGTAAAAATGGAATGAAACTGTTTCAGGAGGAATTTCCCTGGTTCTGTGGAACTAAGGAGGCGATTTGGTGCTTTGCCTGTAGACAAATTTGTTTGAGTTCATGCAAAGTAAAATATTAATGAAAAAAAAACCCTCAGGAAATTGCCTGAAGGAGATGGTAGAAGGACCCACAGCCTCTCCTTTAAATTGAAGCAAGACTTCCCTTATCTGGAAGACTAATCTATGGTAATCTGTTTACAAGGCAAGGTAATATGCTTCATTTGTAATATGATAAAACCTCTGTTTTGTTGCCTTCTGTTTCCTTTGTAAAGTTACCTCTATTTGTGTAGCCATGGCCTGGATCATTTTCTCTAAAGCCTTCTTTTTCAGTGTTCTTTCCCACTTGTGCCCCATTTCGTGTAAGCTAAGTCTCCATTTTTCATACCAGCCATTCATATCTTTGATGATTTGACATGGCAGAAAGTAATCCATGTTCTCAGGAAAGAACATGTGTAAGGCTTTAAAACACAACCTCCCTTGAATATCCAAGGGTAGGATATGCCTTTGAACTTCCAAAGCTTTTTAGAGAAAAAGTATTTGAAGTAAATTCTAGCTTTTTTCATAGTCATGGGACACATAACTTTCAGTTTCAGAGTCCAAAGAGGAGTGGACTTTATGGGATAGTCTGAGTGAAAACAGTTCAGGTGAACACTCAGTTTGGAGCATGTCTTTATCTGCACATTGTTTGTCAGTTGACCTATGCTTCCATCACCTTGGAAGGCCTGATGAATCTTCAAGAAAGACTTGTATTTTATTAATTAATATTCATTCAAATATTTTATAGTCTTTAAGATGTTATCTGAAATCCTAATAGGATAAATTCCTACTGATTCTTAAAGATTTTTTTATGTATATGATATAAGAATAATTGTCAGAAAAAGTTTGTCTTACAAAATTGTAATAGTTGCCAATAAGTTTTGCCAAATTTTGTTTTGCTCAGATACTGAAAGGATAGCCATATGGTATCATGGCAATGGTAGTAACAAACTGTCATTCTGTGTGGGCCTGCATAACTACAAGCGGAGGCATTTGGCTGTTTAGGCAACAGTTATTGATCAAAAAGCTGTTTATCAGTGTTTCCAACCTGGGAAAGAAATACAATAGGACAGATTTTTGTCTATACATCTACCAGAATTTTCTTGCGCAGGGGTTGGTTAAAAGGTTAATCCATGGTTGATGAAGTCCTGGCTGATCCTTGGTTAAATAATTTAAGAGATTTGACAGAAATGATTACACATCTAAATACCATTCTATAAGCAAGTGTCTTTGTATCCAAAAGCAAAGTGATACAGTAGGATGCTTTCTCCTCTTCATGCTTGCTGGACTTTGTAGCATGTAGAATCTATTTGCACGTATGGTGCACTGGCTATAAATTTTTGTTTTTCTAGCATTTAGCTTCCTGTCTAGACTTAGTCTAAGCTTAGGCTTAGATCGCCATGCTGGCAGGGTCTCAATACAAAAATTCTCGATAATAAGGTTCAAATTACTCTCTATTTAAATTATGCACAAAGAACACAGATACAATTGTGAATGCTGGCCCACTAGCAATAATCAGTCAAATCTTGATGTTTTTATTCTCTTAAAACACCATAAAAATCAATGGTGGCATTGCTTGAATAGAAATTTAAGAAAAAAGTTTTATTATGGTTCAAAAATAAACAAATCTGAGAATATTAAAGCCAGCATTTTTCTTAGCTTTATAAAATCCTGCATAGAGCTGATTAAATGAAGGCTCTCAGGAGGAAGGGAAGAAGAAAGAATTTTAGCAAATAGAAAGGCATACAAAAATCCCATTTGTATTATAAATGCCACCAAGTTTCTAATTAGCACACATTGAGTCTTCCTCATAAAATGTAAAAGCTGTGATTTTTGTAGCTTTAAGGATAATTGCCCACTAAAAATGCACTACAAATGGGGAAAAAAAAACCCAATAAAATAATATTCTGATATATAATTTCTATGCTCAAAGGATCGTTTATCTAGCTTGCACTCTAATTAGCAGTAATCTGACCTTCTTTCCCCAGAAACATTGAAAAATCTTGTTACTCTTTGTAATTGTCATTGACATCATATAGAGTTACAAGTACGATTAATGAAATAAAATTGGCAGAAGTCGTACAGCATCATAAAATCTAAAAAGAATATATTTATATTGCTTGAACCGTCTTTCTAGGGTGGTTCAACATGCTCCTATGTAAATATATATGAATAAACTTAAGAGAAATACATGTATATATGTACACAGACGTACACACATATAAAATGTCAGGACTGAGCCATAAATAGATGGGATTTCAGTTTTCAGTTTTGCTGGTTTTTGCAAATTTAGTAGGGAATTAGTTGTGTGAAGAGTGAATCTAGGCTCCCACTTGTTCACAGAGTGGCATAGTTACTAAGCTCTTCAATATTTCAGTCAAAATGCAGATTAGCTTTAAACAGATTTTATTATAACTTGGCAAATACAATTTAATAGTATATATGAATTGACCAATTTAGATTTTTTTTTGCTCTTGTACATCATTGAAATGTTTGTTATCTTTACATCTGGAGATAAAAAAACCTGTAAAACAAACGGGGATTTCACATGATTTCACATGATCTACACTTCTTTACATGTTTATCTAATGAAATTATAACCCTTGTGCAGGTACCTGCTGTTTTCCACTTAAGTTTAAAAACTTAGTTTCAATGTAGGGGGGAAAAAAAAAATCAGAAGCTTAAGTTAGGTGCTTAAGGCAGTCAGTGCAAGTATTTTCTGTACCTTGCATTAGTATAAGGGCAGACAGAAAACACGCTGAAATAAGTATGAAACTTTTTTCCATAGAAAGGTTGATAATGAAGCTGAATGCAGAAATTTGTCTACATGGTAAAGATTGCTTTAAATTATATATTGGGATGGATGCTGGTAATAATATAGATAATTTTGCACATGGCTGGTCATTATTTAGGCACTTCACAAATTTGAAATAGACCTGGATGGATAAAGCCCTGAGCAACATGGTCTGACCTCATACCTGACCCTGCACTGAGCAGGAGCATGGACTAGAGACCTCACAAGGTCCCTTTCAACCTGAATTACTTATGACTTCTGATTCTTTGTTCTGTGCATTTCTAACTTTACTTAAAAACATGATTAGCTTGACAGAGACGACTCTAAACATTAATGATGCAAAGAAAAATCTTACAAAGTTACTCGACAATAAATTGTTTTCACAGACTTATAAGCTTTGCTAGTTGGAAAAATGTATCAACAGTTTTTAAGTGAACATCAAATATGTTTGACCATACCAAGTGCAATTTTTAAAAGTGACGTTATCACATGTTGAATGGCATGAATCACATTAGAACCCATTTCAGATCTCTGCAATAGAAGTTTAAATATTTACTTTTAAAAATAATTCAGTGTAAAAGAAAAACTATTGTTGAAATGTGGCATTTTATTCTATTGAGGGAAATGGTCAGGTTGTCCTTATGTAATAGTAAAAGCAATGTCATGACATGTCACAAAGATGAGCTCTATCAGCTAATAGGCTTTTAAGGTTTTATGTAACGTCTTTAATACAAGCCCTGAGTATGGGCTTTTATCTGCTCCAGAAGACCGGGAATTAGTCCCTTATTTTCTGATCCTTCTGTGCTTTGCCTTTATGTGAAGGTAATGTTAAATAAACAAAAAAAAACCCCAAACAAACAAGCAGAGAAACCCACCTTATCATCTCCATATCTGGTGCAAATGTTTTTCTCTTGATGTGCCTGCATAAAAGCATCATCGAGTAAAATAAGTACCTTAGTGGAAGATGGAGTTAACGATTTGCCATCAGACCCATACAGTAACTTAGAGTAGACAGGAGTAAACTTTTCCAGAGGCACAGCAATGGAACCATTTGTTTCTTAAAGGCTTCACTCACAGATATTTCAACAGTATAGGGATTGCTGGTTTTAAAAAATATATTTCTGCCTGTGTTTTCTCCTTACTATTGAAATAAAAGAATGTGGCATACTCCAAAATGTATACAGAATCAGTAGTGAGGACTGGAACAGTAAGATGTTTTTTGGTGCAAATTGCATCACATGAATTTCAAAGTTCTGATTGCAGATGTTGTTGCTGTGATGAATTAAAAAAAATGTGCTATTCTTTGATAAAAAAAAAAAGTTATTTGGAAAAAGTTTCAAACTGTTACTTCAAGTTTGTCTTGTAGCATCTCTTTATTTCCTGCCTGTGGTCAGTAAAAAATGTGCAGAAAGAGAGTATCTAACCGGAACAGAAATGAGAACCTAGGAAAAAGCATTTCTTGTGAACCTTTAATAGGCTTTAAATACATACTTTAAACACCCATTTGAAGGCATCATGTTATCTACTGCAAGCATAATAAAAATAGCAGGAAATCCTGAGCCTTCTCCCATCCATTTCTTTATTTCCACTCTAATTTGAAGTGTTGGGTTAGGCAAGATTTGGAAGTGTAATGTAGTTCAAGATTAAAACATATCAGCTGAAGTATCCAGTAGTATAGATGTTTCTCAGTTTAAGTTTGCTTTTTTGGGGGGGTTTGGAGAGGCTTTTTGGTAAAGCATGTCACCAAAACATGACTATCTGCATGACTGTATACACTCAGTCTGGATGAATGCTCTTTAAAACATTAACATTTTTCATACGTCTGTATTCTAACATACTTGCTGGGCATACTGATTGCTGAACATGCAGGTGTGTGACATGTTATGATCCTCTTTCCTTGCTTATTAAGAAAAAAGAGTCTTTTTATGTGCCCACTTATCTTTTTATGTGGTCAATTGTAAATGACATTTCTTCCTTTATTTGCCTCTCCGGAGAGATCTTATGAGTCACGAAGCTTGTTTACTTTCTTTTAAGCTTTTCTGTACTGACTGGGACTGCCGTTTTCCACATATCTACTTTATCCTTCCAATTGTGGCAAATGCTTAGAGGTTAGGGGAATCATAAATGCCGCAAGATACATGCTAGCCATACAGAGCACGAAGGTCAGTACTGTTTCCCACACTGGGATTACAGTGTCCCATCAGACACCTTAACAATCTGATCTAGTTGCTATCAGAAAAGTCAATATTTGCATTTTGCTGAATATGCATGCCCACCAGTGTTTGGAAAAAAGGCTATTTGGTATCTGTGCTTGTATGATTATCTTGTTTGCAGTCACAAGATACTATCTGCATGCAGTCCTCTAATGATTCAAAGACAACGCCATATGGAGTTATTTCATTATTAGCATTAATTCTTTGCTATTCTAAATTAGACAGGCTTAGAATTTGATGTTCTTTAATTTCAGCTACAGCACTGGAAGGACAACTTGAAAAAAAATACTGAAAAATGCTTTCATTCATAGAATGTTAAGTGTACATAGAAAAGCTATTTTAGTTCGTGGTATGTTTGTGTATCACTTTTTTAAGAACTCTTGAATCACACTAGTTACTGAGAAACATTAGTTTACCTGCAAACAGTAGTGCAAAATAGATCAGTGATTTTTAAATTATCTAAAAATTATCTAATCAATGGAATTTTAATGAAAAATAATTTGAATATGAGGATTTTTTAACTAGTGTGCAATCATGTTTTGCAGTCCATAGAGTCAAAAGGTGTTCTGTATGGGCAGAATCTTACAGACATATATTGAGCCTGATTGACTTCAGTGGGATTCTGCAGGTGTGCTGGATTTTGACTGTAGACAAATCAGAGCACATCGTTCTGAAAGCTTTTGTAACGCAGAAAAAAATCCTTTTCAAAGATCCATGAAAGTATCTTAGCAATACATTTACAAAACTGCTTCCTTACGCTTTGGAAAATATTGGGTAGGGATCAGTCATTTAAAAATTTGTAGCTCTTTTCAGACTGATTCATTTCATGAAAATGCTCTTGCTTTCCAAATACAAGTGATACAGACTATCATAATACATTACGAAGTCACTTGCCAATAGTGTGACTTTGCATAAAAAAGTTCTACATTCAGTGATTAAGTTGAGGTAGAAAAGGTGGGCTATGATTAGCACAAAAATAGGGGCCAACAAAATCCTGCCATCTTCTAGCAACAGATGGAAATAATGCATTTTAAAGTTTTCTTTTGAAATTAATACCTGTCTGTTAAACACAATTTTGACCAGCCAATTTAATCATGCCTCTTGTCATCCAAGATGGCATCTGTAGAAGATGGAGCTGGACATCAGAGCAACCAGAGAAGTGTTTTAAGGTACTAAGAGGGAGACCTTCTTCCAGTACCATTCTCAAAATAAGAGAGAAAATCTGGACACCCGTGAACGAATTTAGTTATTTGTGCCTTAATTTTTCCTTGGTGTTTGACTCAGGACTTGTGAGCTCTAGTAAGCTTTACATTGACTGTGTGAATCACGTCATGCATACAAAGAAAGCTAACAGACTCATAACTTTTTACTCTGTCCTGAAAGTTTTGTAACTTGAGATGGTGACGCTACTTTGAGAAATATTAGATTTTCTACTAAACAAATAGACAGAGGGGAAAGCTTTTCTAGAAGTCAATGAACAGGAGATCCTAGGGACTAAATATGTTGTTATTTTCTAAATAAAAAATAAACAGTAGCAGTTTATCAGCCATGAAATACAACAGCAGAAGCTGCAAGGATAACATTAAATTTAAAACTGTCTACAGGATGTACGTCCTCTAATTTGAAGGAGTGCTCATGTCATGTTAATATCTGGCTTTGTCAACATTATGGAGCATATATGTAACCCAGCCAGCTATTGAAAATGACCTTTATTTGTAGTATCTGTATGCATCCAGTTATTAGTGGTTCTTTTTTTCCCAAGAGCTCTGCGGGATTGGGTAGGTCTTTCAGAAGTGGGAACCGAAATCCTTATTACATCAAGTGAATTTGTTAAGACCCATGCGAAGCCTGTGGTGAAACGACTGAGAGACAGACCCCTGCCTATTGAGTCTTTGAGTCTGCCCAGTCTTTCCACACAGATATATGATCAAGAGCTTGAAATATACATGTATTCATTTAAATGCCAATGCTTATGTATGGATTTCTGAAACTTGGTCATGTCATGTGTAAAACAGAAACTGAAAGCAAGTTTCAGAATGAAAAAATCAGAAATATTTTAGATGTGTAGAATTCTTCCACTCAGCTTTTAAAGGCATGTAGAAATGCCTTACTTTTGGTATATTCTTTTTCATTATTATTTTCTCAGTACTAAATATTCCATAGTTTCACCTTTTTTGTTTCTGTGTGGGTTTTTGTTTGGTTGATTTTGTTTTGTTTTCCTGATAGAAGGAGAACGGGGTATGTCTTGCTCCTTTTTTGTTCACCTTTTATATTTTGACATGTTTTTCTGGAGCTAGAAAGAACGTCATCTTGAAGAATATCAAACTGACTTTTTGGCTGTTGGGCTGAAATACTTCGCTAGTCCTATACTAAATAAATAAGCAGCAAATGATAAATAATGGAGTAGTCATTTTATTCCACTAAATAATGAAATTCATATAACGAAAAAATAAACCATTCAATTTTATGTTATCTGAAAAATTGATAACTAGTTTGTGGTTTTTACATTATTCAGATAACAGAAAATGTGCAATACCTTTGGATTTTATCTGCTTCTTTCCTTCAGCGATACAACTACAAGGCTTAGCAGAATATGTGTTATCTATTCATTTCTAAAACCAGAAACTTCTATGTTACAAAATAGATATTTGAAAAATAAAAGTATATTTTTTTGGCCCTCAATGGAGTAACAGTCTTTGGTTATAGTCTAAATGATAGTCCGAATAGTCGCTGGGATTTCTTCAAAGATATGAATGTATTAGCTAATTGCTTGGTACTAAAACTGTATTTGCTGTTTGTATTTTAATAAGAGAGCTGCAGTTAATAGGTGGTATAACATTGCCTACTTTTCCAGTAATAATTAATGTCTACAAAATTAGTGTTACCTTGATTCCAGTTTGCACATATCACCAACAGAGAGCCATGTGCTTGACATGCAAATTTACACAGAAATGTCTTAAGGGGATGTCAAATGCTAGACTTCCTCTTTTATAGTAATTGTGTTTAAGATAATGCGTTTGCTGTGTGTGCTTTAGTTGTGAATTTCAAGATGTGCTGGAATTTTGACTGAGCTTTTGCAGTGTGTTATCATACTGAACAGATTTTGTATAAAATATATAGTCCAGCAAAGATGTATTATGTACTTCTGTTGTTCACATTTCATATATTTTTTTTTTTAAACCTCAGAAGTAAGTTTATTACCAAAATGATTTAGAGCTTAATCCAAATGACACAAAAAATGTCTGGATGTACCTATGAGCTAAAAACTGTAACACATATATCTTTTTGACAGATTTGTATTTTTTTACTTATAAAAAGTAGTAATTTTACTAAGCTAAAATACAAGGGAAAATGAACAAACAAGAGATTTGGTCTATTGCAGTGAAGATCTTGTCCTTGTATCACTGAAGATAGGTGAAGAAATGCAAAAACTCATGGTTACATGCCAGGCGAGCAAACCTTATTTTCCCATCCTTTCCTTCGTTTCTCTTTTCTTTAATATCTTAAAGTTTTGAGCAGTGCTGTGAAAATTCTGTTAAAAATAATTGATTAAAATCCAGTAACTCCAAGCAACCATTTTTGAATGCCATAAAATAAAGCTAGAAAACTTTTTTCCTTTTTTTTTTTTTTTTAAGCTTAAAAAACAGTTGACTAACAATATAAATGTTTGAAAAGATGTTGAAGTTAAGGAACTAATGCATTGGAATTTCTTTTAATTATTGTCATTAGGTTTTCTGAGCTTATTTTTTGGACAGATAAATTCTATATTGCATATAATCACTTCATTTCACCATTAAGGGAGTGGGAAAATTTTGAAGAGAAATTAGAATATATAAAAGTTAGTTTGGGTATGCTAAACGACTGATGAACTTACAGCCCTATTGAGATTGCTGAAAAAACAGTTGTGTACTGACTAATGTTTTTAATACACTACTGCAAATCAAAAAGCTACTAAATGACATGGAAATACTTTTTTTCACTCCAGACAATAATACGATTTTTAACAGAGTAGGCCAAGGTTACAGAATTGCATTCCTTAGAGGACTTAAGCAAAAGGCATGCATCCTGTAAATGTGAAATTAGTTAAAGTGGGATTTATCATTTAGATTCCTATGCAAGCTTTCTGAGTAAAATTTCAGTGCATGCAGGTTTTCAGGCATCTACATAAGGGTATTTTTTTCAGATTGCACTTTCAAACTTGATGCTTATATTCTTTGTATGTAGACCCTGTGCAGAATAGGAAAGTATCTTCCTATGTTGCAACATTTCAAAAGCAAAAATAAAGATCTAAATAGAGAAAAAAAATTTGCATTAGAGATATTTCCATATATATGTCACTATTTTAGTGCCATATATATGTGTATTTGATGAAATATCATTCCAAAATTATTTTCCGCAGATATTTTCAAGAAAAGTTTGAATTTTCATGGAAAAAAACCCTAGATTTATCAATGGTGCCCAATGAAATTTTTATCTGTAACAATTTTTGTCATCTTGTCTATAATAGGCTCAGGAAGTAATCTGGTTTAGATATATTTTGCTGCCTTGTGTAGCACAACTTTTCAATGGCTTCCAGGAAAGATCTAAGATCTCAAAAGCTAACTAGTCTATGAGCTGAGAATGTGTGTGTGTGTATACAAATTATGGTACATAATAGTAGCAGAGTATAATATGCACTATAGATTCATTTGTATTTTTCTTAAAATAAAACTCGACTCATAAATTACTGAAAATTACAATAGGAGGGCCAGTAGTCATTACAATTATTTTGGAGTACCTGGAAAAATATTAATCTTTTTTCACTACAATAGGTGTTTGAGTGAAAATCTTTTCAGGCAGAATGAACTTGAAATATTAAAATATCTTTGACTTATCATGTCAAAATATAGCAGCCAGTTTAGGAACAGCAGTGAGAGACCAAAGATATCTGATAGGATAAAACATCAGTGAGATAGAAGAAAGCCTGTGAGAATTGCAAGCCATCTACAGATAAGTAAAATCTAAATTTTAGTGCATATCGAAGATGAAACTGGTTGGAAAATCTTGATTTTATGGTTGTAATTAAAAATTAGATAAAGATATGTTTGTAGTGACCTGGTTATATAGTCTGGCAAGAAACACATACACTAGAGCCTATACATGTCATCTGTTGACAGCTGTCAGAAAGATGGCAACTCTAACCTTAATGCAAAAACAGTCCAACCAGTGTTATAAAACATACATTTTTTTTACGTGTGAAATTAGTTCGTTATCTAGTCTTGTGTTGATTAATGGACCTTCTGCCAGCAGAGAATCTGGAAAAGGAAATTAATTGAATAAGAAGCTGCTTTAAGTCTGTAAGCCCAGCGTGCAGCTGCAGCAGTTGAAGGAATGATTTGGGAAACAGGTTTGAACCCTTAATGTTGGGTTTTGAGTAGCTTATTCAGAACGACTTGCCACCCTTGTCACTTAATTTTCTTTTTTCCCCCTCTAAACACTGGGCAAGAGTCACTTTCTGAAATAAAGATTATGCTCCCATTTTGTCATGTAAAGGTTAATATGCTCTTCTAGGATGTGAAAGATCTGAATTTGAGTTGGGTCCTCCTGACTTTGCTGTTGAAATTAGGCCATAACACAGTTCAGAAAGATGGGTAAGACTGTAAGTGAGAGAGAATTTGACCCTATAGCTTAGCAGATATTTTGTTTGTTTTAATTCAACCTTAGGTGACTATTATTTGTCAACAAAGTCTGATCAGAAGTTACTCTAAAGATTACGGCGTTGAGTTCACGAAGCAGCTGCAGATATTTTGTGTTTTAGTGGCTGTCATCCTGTAATCTTAAAAAAATTCCATGAAAGAGCACGGAAAAGTTTTTAGGCAGCAGAACAACCACTGTTTTTGACTATCCTGAGCTTCCTTCCTACATATGAACTACTGTAATTTGTGTAATACCTCTGGTCCAATATGCTCTTGAATGCTCATCATGGCTGATGTAGGTGCTACCTGCTATCTGTATTGAAGATTCCTGCATGCATGGTGGTCTAACCATAGATATTAGAGTCCAGTAGTCTAAAATGCAGAAATTAGAGTTAGCCCATGCAGTACTCTTGTGTAGCTAGTTCATACTCCAAGAATTCTACTAAAATTACAGACTTTATTTTTGGCACTAAATGACAGCACATGTTGTGTAGCACATCAACCCTGGTCAGATTTTCATGGAGAAATCATATATCACTGAAAAAATAATACACCTGTGCAGACCTTGCTTGTTCTTCTTTAATGTCCTCAAGAGTTTTAATCTGAGAGTTTCTTCTGTACTTTTTTCTGTCAGCTTTTCTCATGGTACCTCCTTACCCTAGAATATACAAAAACACCCTCCTGACTTTTAAATACTAGGTGGATCACAAGTCATATTCTTCTGTGCCTAACAGATATTTTGCTGATTTGGTAGCAGAATTTTGAATTGCAGAGCTAGCCCCAGTATGAGATTATGTTTGTAATCCTTGCTTGCATTAAAGGAGTCCAGACTTTTGTCTCAGAGGAAACCATTAAAATATTTGCAAACCACTAATCTGTTCAGGGATTTTCAGTTGTTTATCTAGGGCAAGTCTACTGGCTAGTGATTCTCTTTAATATTTCCTTATTTGGAGGAAACACTATTAAGATAAGCAGGACAAAAATAGTATACAAGATAGAAATTAATCATAAAAAAATCAAAATATCATGAATGAACCCACATAGAGTTTAAAGTTGGTGTGGTCACGTGTTTATCATTCAAAAGTAAAACAAATAAAAGCATTTTATTTGTTAATAAATAAATAAAAACAAAAAATTGCTGAAAAGCAATTAAAAAAATCTAACTTTGGTCTTGGAGAAGACAGCATCTAGTTTCTTAAAATTGTCTTACTTGACTCAGCTGGACATGGTTGAAATGTCTAATTACAATAGAAAATGGCTGTGCTAATGTTAAACATTTATGTTACAGTGTAAGATGCCTGTGAATGGAAAAAGGTTATATTATTTTGTGACGTTATTTATAAGCTTGCTTGGGAATCACTAATTTTCACTTGAGAGAATTGTTGGAAATTTAGGAGGATGGACAACAGACATTAAAAACTTAGGTAATCAAGACTACATGCTTAAGGTATTACGTTTTCACTGAATCACGTGTGTAATCTACAGGAGAATTTGCAAAAGAAAAACTAGATTTATGTCAATATGCAGGAAGATGATTGTATTTATATTGAGGTTGCCTAACATGACAAACAACCTTCAACTTGAATTGAAGAAATGAATCTCATATTTGTTTATTTTTCATTTCAGTAACAGGAATCTACTTCAATATTTCTATTGTTCTGGCATGTGGCACTCTATCATAGAGAAGAGAGGCAATTTTTATGTCTCCCCAAACCATCTAAGGTTAAAATTGGAATTCTACCTGGAATTTAACAGAATTCACACAGATCACAGTTCGATTTCTGATGTGAACTTCTTTATTAACAATTGGGCAACAACAGTCTGTATCAGCCTTTCGCTTTCAGAATTTAGTTCTGTGTATAAACTGCATTTATATACCAAAACCAACAAAAAGACACAACTGGTAATTGCAGCAGAACACATGTAGGGGAGGAAAGACTGTGAAAATGAAAAGAATGCTCCTAGCAACAATCATGACATAGACGTAAAGCAGTGCCAAGAACCTAATAATAAGGCACTTATATTTTGAATGTTTGTTTTCCTTCTCGGGGGTTGTAGAATGTTACTACATTCCTAACAATTTATCATTATGTTCTCGGCTTTAAGGAGACAGCTATAAGAACTGAAAAACAATTATTTTCAGAAGATGCTTGTAGCATATGTTGGATTAGTGAATATGGAGCATATTAGTACAATGTAGCGTATTGTGTACAACATTATCTGTACACCTTGAGTGTATTTCTACCCAGTTTAAAAAAAAAACTTGCAAGCAAAACCAGAACACCACAGTTTGAATTAACTATGTCTCCAAGGTTTAGAGACAATGGTAGAAATGCAACAAAAGTCACCAGACCTCAAGCCCAGCGTATCATACCTTAGACAACGTGGTTTCTGAAATATAGCTATACCTACAGGTATCAGAATTCTTAATAGTATGAAAAACAGTGAGAAAAGTAGAAGATCTGAAAACAATGCTTCCCTTTTCTTTCCAAATCTCATTTTATATTATTTCTTGAGGCTAAAATTGGGTTGGATATTATGCAAATAAGAATAGCTTTAATTTCACTAGTTAATGTATGTTTTTATAGTACTAATTCCTTTTTTTCTGGGAGCTGGTCACATTACCCACCGCAATAGGAAATAAATTTTCTGTGCCACATTTTGTAGTTAACAGGAATTTTATGCTATATCTGCTATGCTAACAGTCAGTTTCCTTCCATCCCACATCTATCTGTACTGTCTATAGAAAACAAAATTCTTTGATAGGTATATTCTTTGAATATCGATGCTGTTTTTTCTTTATAAAAGGTTTTGCTGGATTTTTTTTTCTAAGTGAAACATAGTGAAAATACAAGTAAACTGTATCATGAAAAGTACATATGTTTAAATGAGATAAAGCCACAGAAGCAGACAAATTACATTTTCACATTATCTTCTTACTGCAGAAAAATTTTAGGTTTATGTAAAAGTCCCCAAAGCTTGAGAACTGGAGCTTGCCAGTTTTTTAGGTGAGTCTCCAACATACAGTGTGAGTTCAGTATTCTTAGTTAAGGCATTTTTAATCAGACAGTGTGACCTAACACAGGAAATGTTCCAATTTCTGAAATCCACTGAGCCTTTGTAGTAGTAGTTCCAAGGTACCATGCAGCAAGAATGCATGATTATTAGGAACAAAAAGAGCTAATATTCATCAGTAACACCACTATTGTAGTGTTGATGATGATGTATTCAAAGTATACAATGCACTCTTATGCATCCCACAACTATAGGCAGCAGTCTGAAAAGTCTGGCTGCTACCAAATTTTCTAGGCTCTACAACAAAGAAAATTAAAAAAAGACAAATGAGGAAACACAGAGGGACTTGTGTTCTTTCACCTCTCTGAAACAACATTTTACTTGTAACTTTCCTGTGTTCTGTCATTTACCCTGACAACTCTGGATTTGCTTCTGTGGTCTGTAAGTAAGTAGGGTGTCAATTCCATTGTGATTATAGAGCAGAGATACACCCCTAAGCCTGTTTATAACGGGATCACAGAAAGAAAAAAAAGCTTCTAACCCTGAGGAGAAACTACAAAGATTAGGAGGGTTTTATATTCATGTGCTGAGAAAACTGAAAATCAGATGGAGGAGATTTCAGGCTGACACATGACTTTTAGTACAGCTTTTGGCAATAATCAGTTTTTCTGTGGTTGATTTCACAACTGATACTTTAAAAAATGTAATCTACCTTAAATACTGAAGGACATATTTAGCTTACCTGCAATTTCAGGCTTCAAAATTTTGATGTCAGTGTTTAGAACATGAACTGTTCACGTTCTTCTACTGCACTGCCCACAGGTTACTCCAAAGCACTTGGATCCCTCCCCACCATCCCCTTCAAAAGAACAAGATGTATTTTGTATATTTTAAAGTGAGGCCGGTCCTGTTCAATATCTTTATC
>NW_009228545.1:0-6300 GCF_000690835.1 Fulmarus glacialis
GTGAAGGGGAGCAAGTGGGGTTAAACCCCCAAGTGTTGGCGGGGCGAAAACCCGTCGCTGTCTCGAGTGGGACAGGGCCGGAGCGTGTGGGGGCCTGTGCGTGGAAACGGCCTGGCCGCAGGCTGTGCTGCGGATGCAGCCGAGCGCAGGCCGACGGGGAGCGTAAGCTAACAAAAATGCATCGAACGCCTGCGCTTCAGACGCAGCCCAAACATCAAAGTGCAGCCTCAGATTTCCCTGCCCTGATTAGATGCCGGGTAGGCAGGCTTTAATTGGACTTACGGTCTCTAACTTAAGGCTGTTGGCTTCTGCAGCACCCTGGTGCAACCAGCTAGAAATCCTGTGGCTGCTTAATTTAGGCAGCCAAAAAAACCCCCGTAGCCTTTCTTGAACTATTAAATAATACAGTTGATCTGTTCATTCTTGTTATTTATGTATATAGATACTAAAGTCCTCACAAGAAAATGCAGGGGAGGCAATTAGGGAGCAGGATTTTTTTTTTTCTTGTTTCTGCATAAAAAACATCTTTAGTGGAGGAGTTAATTTACTTGAACTCACCATGCAACATCTCTACCTCTAACGGAAACATTGTGCAGAGCCACATGGCTGCAGAGTTTGCAGTTTGTGTATTTTCATTGTTTCCTTCTTCAGCAAAAAAGAAAGCTGGCATTTTGTAACAAGGGATAGCTTCTCGCATTAGAGTATCGTGAGCACACCGAACTGCGATGAGCATATGTTGTCTTCGCAGGGTCCGTTCAGCGTGCGGGCTCCTGTGTCACTTGTCCCTCCGTTCCCAGAGCATGGTTGGATCACATCGACAAAACAGCAATGCCCCAAATTTTGTATTCTCAGGGTGCACCTTGGTAAACTACGTATGAAAAGCACCACAACATTTCATGTATGTTTTATCCACGGAAAAGGATTTTTTACATTGCTGGAAAACGCGGCGCTCTTGTTATCTACGAAACGGTGAAAAGACAGACAGCCCCTTCACGCTGTTCATTTGCATGCCCTGTCTTTTGCGTGGAAGAAATACCTGTTCTTTAGGACACAGTGGCTTTGAAATAGGATACTGCCCGAAATCTTTATTGTAACATTTGACTTCAAAAGAGACGCTGCTGGGTTGGAAAGGAAGGCATGCTAGTGAGTTAATCCTTAAAAATAATGAAATTTGGTTAAGAAGCTACTAATGTTTTACAAACAACAAGGTTAAGGATAAATGTAATCAGCTCTACTCTCCCACCGTATTTTTTCTATCCTGCAGCCCTACAAAAAGGTCATTCGGTGGAATTATGGCATCAAAGACAAAAGAAATTATGTTTTCCCAGTCCTCTGCTTTACTATTATTATTGAAGTCGGTGGCATGCTATAGTTGAGCCATTTCAGTCTTACTAGTTGAAATATCTTCAACTTTTACTAATTATGTAACAGCTAAATAATTTCTGATTTTTTAAAATATATCTTTGATCTGTACAAGCTTATTTGTCTAAACACACCCCAAAGTGAAATGAAACGTAGTGTTCGTGTTCCTACCAACCACTGAGCTAACAGCTACTGAGGTGTGTGTGGAGAAAGTGTCTACAGCAGTGTCGTGGTGTTAGCTTCTCTCGCACCTTTTCAAACTCATTACAGTGCCGTTTGCTCGTACAGACTCTGTGATCAAAGAATGATTGCTTGCATTTCTTGGTTCTTTCAGAAGCATGGTTAATTATCTGTATCTATTCATAGTCTAAACGTTCAGCATTAATAACTATGCTGGTTGCTTCAGGGCAGAGCTTGCCGCATTTGTTATCGACAATAAGCAATGTGAATTAATTGTCTCTCATTAATTCAGTGGTGAACAACTTACTTCATACGGCTTTAAAAGCAGGAGACGGCCTCACGACGCGGTGTGGTGCCATTATAGCGAGAAGCGGGCTGTTCTCGCTCGTCGTCTCTTGTGCACCACAGTCCCCTCGGTTTGCAGGCTCTGTCGTTGCAAACTGCAGCTCCTGTCCTGGAATTGGGACCCGCCACCCTGCTGCCTGTGCGGAGCTAACAAGGCTCTGCACAGACACAGCAGACCTCCCACGTAATTTTTACTTCACAAAATGGAGTTGGCGTCTAGATAGTTTGCTGCTTGTCCAGACACAACTCTGCTTTGTCACACCCAATTAATGCCTTAATTCTGAATCACATTGATAGACTTGTGCTCACAGGCAGAACTCATTGCAGGTCTTGTGCTTCAAATATTTCAAAAATTAATATCCATGAGTAATTTTGCATAAATGAGTAGTGCCATTCAGTTCATGATGGAGGCCTTTCTTCCCTTGGCACGGCTAGGAAATGTTTTAAAATAAATACATACACCAGTTACCAGAAAACTCTGCTACATTGTACTGTGACAACTGTTTATAAGACATTGTTGCCAATTAATTGCATTTGTCCCCAGGATAATACAGGCTGTTTTTCTTTAATTCTGAAGACTATATGGCTATAACTTGGAAGTAAACAAGCATGAAATCAGCATGGCCACAGCCTATAATCCTCAGACTTCACCTTTCCATTGGCCAACGGCTAAGAGAACCTCATAAATTTAAGAATATTCCACAGCATGTCTGCCTTAAGGAATCTGATTTAGAGGCTTAATCTCCATAGGTTTTATGATTCATCACATTTACTAGACAAGGAGAAATATGAAATATGGCCCATGTACACTGCTGTAACTCCACTGACATTAGACATATATCATCAACTACCATTTGTATTCTACTTCTTGTAGATACTTGTATTTATATCCTCCATTATTGAATTCCTCACAATCTTTAAATTTATTTCTCAACAACTTAATGAGGTCAGGAAGAACTGTCACAGTTAGGAAAGTGAACAAAGAGGGTGTTCTGCTCTGGGCTTGCAGGAAGACTGTGATAGAGAAACTGAGCACATCTCTTGCCAGTACTCTGCTGGTACCCTGACCCACTGCGTCATGCTTCTTTCCATTTGCGCACTGTTTGTTTGCTAATAAAAATTAATACAGAATGTTCTCACTTGAGACATCTCAGCTGTCCAAATACAGTACTAAATGAGCTGCTGTTTAAAATAATTTTATAGACAAGTAGGTGGGTCTTGAGTACTTTTAAAGTAGAGCTGAAGATCGTATTTTACAGCGTTCCTAAAGATGAGCTGTCACAACATGTTGGTATGCAGGCTGGGGGTGAATTAGTTTTGTATCTTTGTATTTTCTTACAAAACTCTTTGCTGCTCTTATCATCTGCACCACAAATTCCAACAACTGCTTTATGAATTCATCTGCAGTTGAGTTTTATCCTTCAGAGCATCATACTTTATCTAGGGTCTTCATTTATATTCATCACTGAGGATGAAAATAAAATTTAGCTTTAATTCAAAGGCTAATTTAGATTTCAGTATATGATTAACATTCCACATACAATTATTCCCATCAAAGTCAAGCATATGCATAAATCTTTGCAGGACTGGGGCCAAAACATTTTTAAGTACCCACTTATTCAATACATTTTATATAAAGAATTATTCTTATCTATTATTTATGCAAGGGCCTTAACTAGGTAAATCTTGACACAGCTAAGTCTCTCTGTAATTACTCATTTTCTTACTTTTCGTCTGACTTCTACTCTGTACATTGTTATCTAATTCTACCAGCGGTTGGGTATGAACACAGTGCACTAACTGTGAATACAATGTTCATGTTCTGCATGAGTGTTTATAGGAGCAGCAAACAATCTCAAAAACTAAGTTTTCAGGAGAATGTGTAACAACTCCAATAGGTAAGAGCATTGACTGTATAATTTGGTAAAACAAATCATTAAAAAAAAAATCAATACTAAATCATAAAAAGCTATACTAAGTTATACGTTATTGCAATACCTAAAGGAAAAATACTATTTTTTCCATTAAAACTACAGCAAACAAAGTTCAACCAGTCCACTTAAGAGAGAGTGGAGTCACCAAAACTTTAATACTATATTTTTGGCATGCAATATATACATAATTAAACAGTTAAAAAACATATACAAGTGTAGCGTACATAATGCAAATGCAGTCTTGCTGTGCATTGTATCTATCAGTATATTCACAGTACCAGTCATAACATTTGCTAGCAAGAAAAATAGTAATTGATTTTTATTAATAGCGCTAATCAGGCAAATGTGCGACAGCTTGCCTTCCCTTCCAATAGGCACGGCCTCCGTTTCATGCTTTGTACTGGTATTACGGGGCTTTACAATGTTCCAGCAACAGGGCACAGTGGACCCCTTCACAAGAAGCTTTGTGAACACCAACACGAGATCAGTCACTACAAAATAGATAAAGAAAGTCAGACAGTGAGCAACCACCCATATGCAGTAGGATAGGTTAGCCATCCGGCGGGACACAGGGTCCACATATGCTTGCGACACATGAAGAAATACAAAGAGCACGAGAACTGTCAGCAGTAAGAAACACACTGCTTCAATCCAGCCTTTGACTGAGTTTCTGCACTTCAGCAGACAGAGTCCCACTTGGACACTCGCCATATATATGGCTAGATATCCAAAAAGAGAGAGCAGTCCTTCCCTGTTGGCATTTAAAAAGCCAACCCTAGTATCTCTGCCGTTGCTCCCATGCAAAATAAACATCTTCAGAGAGGTAGTGTTAAGAATAAGCTGATAAAGTACAGCGAGATTTATAGCAAAAATCCAAGAATTTTTTTTTGGAAATATGGCTAAAAGTAGAGATGCTGCAAGCTTCACAAATGCTAAGGTAAAGAAAAAATTCCAGTGCACTCCATACTCTGACGTATGTTCATGATACTCTATAGATTTAACACTAAGCAGTCGCCCAACGCCAAGAAAAATCAACGGCCAAACGGAAGAGAACTGCCTGGCCAGATTGGAAAATTTTGGTTGCGTCACATTAGACTTTTGTCTAACTTCAGGACAAACAAGAGCATTTCCAAAAATAAAAGCTCCAACCCCCAAATCCATAACTCCTGTTCCATAGGTCTCGGCTTTGGCGTATCGCCTTGGATACTGCGGGAAATCCACTGCTAAAATGTTGATTGATGTCAACACATTGACATAAACGCGAAACACAGTTATTGCTGGAATGTATTCTGGATCCAAGTATGTCTCCTGGAAGTCTTTTACAATTTGCCTGAAAGGCACTCTCGTCTCATGTTTTCTTTGGCTGTATATTTTAGAAAATACTCCGGCACAGAAGGTTGCAATGACAGTTGGCATGAAAAAGATGATTGGAGACAAGACTGTACAGGAGAGCAGGAGAGGAGATACTAGCACAAGGAAGTCTAGCAGCAGGCTGTGTTTCCTTGAACTTAAAGGTTTCCCATAGAGCAGGTGATATAAAATCAAGAGGAGTCCTCTACCAAGCAGGCAGAGTGGAGCTAGAGACAAGCCTGCTGAAATTTCCAGCAAACTAGTTCCGTTTAAGTTGCTGATAAAGGCTTCTTTCAGGTGCTTTTGTGACATTCTTCTTTCTTCCTCTGAAAACACAAATGTGAACTTGAGTTAGTTTTGCAAAACAGGGGTCTTAGAACTTCATCAAAAATGAATCTTACGTACCGGTTCATTAAAACATACATTAATTTCAGAAGTCATCTGTTTTTCAGTTACTCTTCAATTTAAAGAATACAGAACAGCAGCCCAGGTGCTGCAGATGCTCAGCTGTGGCCCGGGAAACGGAGCAGAGCACAGGCACTTGCAAGACCTGACCGAATTCCAGCATTAGAAATCTTGCTGTGTTCCAACAAGATTCTTGACATATTTTTGCTGGATCTCTAAATATCAAATACTCTGTTGACTATTCACATTGTGAATAATCTTACTGTATGTATACTTAGTATATACAGTATATATACTTACTGTATTCTCTATAGCGTAAATGAAACGGATATGTAAAAATGTGACGCTAATGAAGTTTTCTGTTGCCTAACCCTAATGAAGTCTCTGGTCAGCAAAGAGTGTGCAACAAAACCAGCAGCTAAAACCCCCGCTGGCCACATAAGTGCCTTTTTAAAAAAGTCCCAGTCCCACAGCGATCCTACCCGGCCAGGCTCCTCTGCCTTGTGGGACCTGTTTCAAGAGAATATATGTTAAACCTAAAAAGCATTAATTAGAAAGTCAAAATTGCTTTGTTTAACCCGCAGCGTGGGTAGCGACGCAGGCTTTGTTAGCTAACCGCGCTGGCTGGCACAACCCGGGCAGCCATTTCCCCACGCACAGGCGGGAGAGCTTACCGGCGCCGGGAGCGGGGCCGGACGCGGGAGGGCAGCAGGGCCTGCCCGCT
>NW_009228546.1:0-1403 GCF_000690835.1 Fulmarus glacialis
TATATTATATTATGTTACATTATCCATGAAGTCTTTGTTATTTATTGCCCAGTGGTTGTTCAGATGCTGAGGGGATTCTTAGAAAGAAAACTGGACCATTTGATAGGTTTAAAAAGCTAAGACATAGTCAGTCTTTCAGTTCTTTCAATGATTGCAGATTTGAAATCACATTTCTAAAAAGACTATCATAGGCACTAACTTTGTGTTGGATGCTGAGTTTCTTCATCACCTGGACATTAAATCCTACATGAAATCTGGTGACTACTGAGAATTCATTCACAAAGAATGTGTCCCATGTTACGCTTAGGCAGTTGTCGGCTACAATAACCTGAACTGTCCTTCTATAACTTGTTACTTAAGTTCTTTTATGGCTGGAGTGAGAATCAAGGGGGAGACAGTGCTTTTGGTGGGCTCGTGGTTCGAAGACGGACTGCACAGCTTCCAATTTGAGCATGCAGTCATATAACTAATATTTCAAAAATATTAGACTTTCCTGTCCCTTGGGAGGTAAGTAACATTTTCAGAGAAGAAAGTACTACATAAGGCCCTAATTCATATGTAGTTTTCTGGGTATTTTGTTCCAGTTCAAAGGCTTTTTACTATACTAAAGATTTCTAACTGTGCGGGGCAAACGCTCCTTTGAGATTCTCCTTTTGTATTGGTGCTACTCAAAGACAAATGTGCAGGAGACACCCTTTTAAAATTCATTTCTGGGTCTGCAGTAGCTTGAGGGATGATCAGAGATGAGTTTAAAAGCTGATTAGTCCTTTTGAGTTCCCTCATTCTCTCTACAAGATCATAAGTCTATGGAATTTTATTTCGGCAGTTCAGACACCTCTTAGCACAACATGCTGACTTACTGTTCTCATTTCACAGAGAATCTAAAACCTACGTTAGTACCTGCAGCTCATGAACGAGAAAATAACATTACATGTGTTATGATGCTGTTTTGCCCTGTTGTCTCTTTGTGATAAGGCACGAACTGAAATAGAAGTTGCATGCTCGAAGTGATCTGTTTAATAAACAGTGTAAATTCAGAAGTAGTCACTGGAGCAACTATACCATAAGGAGGAGTAACGTGAGTATACAATTATGATGTCTTTTACTTGAATTGCAACAATAGGGACTAATTTTAGAAATGAAGTGTAGTTATTTACTATTCATCAAGAGAGCATACAATCTTTCAAAACACACCCCGAAAGTTTTCATGACTTAAAATTATATCATAGAATCATAGAATAGTTTGGGTTGGAAGGGACCTTTAAAGGTCATCTAGTCCAGCCCCCCTGCTGTGGGCAGGGACATCTTCAACTAGATCAGGTTGCTCAGAGCCCCGTCCAACCTGACCTTGAATGTTTCCAGGAATGAGGCAGGTACCACCTCTTTGGGCAACCTGTGCCAGT
>NW_009228547.1:0-1615 GCF_000690835.1 Fulmarus glacialis
TGGCTGCCTGCCGGGTTAAACCATAACAACATCCAAGCAATTGCTAAGGGATTTACAAGCCGCTTAAGAAAATTTATTTGTGCTGAATGCTATATAATGCCAATGAATTTACATTTCTTAGTCTCATTTTGTTGACAGGTTAGGAGTAGTTCATGTCCACACACCACAAAGTAGGAAAACCTCACTCTGTTGATACGTAATACGTAGCTTTGACTACAAGTTAATAGCAGGTAATGTGGTTATGCAAGTCTTTGCAGTTCGGATCTTAACAACCTCTTCAGACCACCCTCATTCAAGTAAAGCAGTTCATGCATTTTCTGCAGAGCATGCTCTGCTTCTAATAGCCAGGAGACTGGACTCAGACTTGAGCTTCTGCACCCTCCGGGATCAACACAAAAAGACTTTCAGGGGAATACTTTAATCACTCCATAACACAGAAAGCTGAATTCTGTTTTGCTTGTTAGCCCATCCCTACCGAACAGATTTCCTTTTTTTTGTTGTTATTTCACAAAGAGAAAGTTTTCAGGTTGCCCCCAGGGCCTTGAGTGTTGGTAACAGCTTCACTGAGATAATCATCAAGCACAAAGGAAGGAACACAAACCACTCTGTTATTTGTTGCAGTGCAAGTCTTGCTTGTGTGTAGTGAAAAGAGCAGCATCTGTACCAGTCAAATCTCCATGACAAAAAAAGAAAAAAAAAAAAGAACGCTGTCTCAAAAATATTCCAGTTAGAATTATAAGGCGGCAGGAAAAACAATTATTGAAGTACAACATTAACGTCTCATTCTGTCTTCTAAGCTTTTCAGTACCATGTTCCAAATTAACTGCTGACAGAGACATCTAAACTTGTGACATCTGAAGAAGAGCAAAATATAATAGGGAATTCAGATATGCCACAAAAAATTAGGTTCTGTGTCTTAAATTCACATGCCTGTAATTTTATTAGATTCCACTGTGGCTAGGTAGTGGCTACTATTTCTATTCTATTAACATGAATCAAAGAAAGTGTATCTAGGAAAATTTACCTGCAAGTGGTGCTGACTTCACATTCTGATTTGAAGGTCATAAATGTGAGCTGAAATGCCTGGTCTATTGCACTGGTAATAACTATTACAACTGGCAGCAAGGTTAGTAGCTATTAATCACAATAAAGATTTGAAAAGCATAAACCTGGGAAACTTCTTCTTTAATATATATCTTCTTCAAGAAAAGGATAATCCTTGGGTTAAGAAAGTCTGAACTTCCTTCAGCACCGAGTCTAAAACACTGAAGCAGTTCTTTAGTGTAGCTGTTTATCAGGAAATACTATACCCATTTGGGACCAAGATCCATGGAAAGTGTGTTATTGAGGTGGTTGTGGGGAATAAAAGTGTGCAGAAAAAGTAAAACAGAGGCAAAAGGGGTTTTTTTCCACTCTCTTGAATCTTGCCATGAAGTATACACCTGTATTCAGCTGCAGATGAGGGTTGTCATGAACTAAACACAACAGACTTATACGTCGTAGTGTATGCAATATTCCTGGTATTTATAGTAACTGAAAATTCAGAATCTAAATTACAGAAAAAATAATTCTAAGACTGTGCACGGATTTGACAAGATATAATATCAAGATTAAA
>NW_009228548.1:0-16254 GCF_000690835.1 Fulmarus glacialis
AATGATTCTATGATTCTATAATTCTATATATGTGTGCATTTATGGAATATGTGCAGAAATGTCCTCAAAACTGACAAACAATCAGCCCTTTCATTTGGGGCTCTCTCTAGAAAATATATCTTTTGTATTGCTTTAGGAAACTGACATAAAGGCCACTTTCAAAGTACGGATAATTGAAGGATGTTGTAGCCTCAAATGTTTCCAAATAAATGAGGCACAGTCATATCAACAAAAGCTTTAATGAAGCTGCAGTATTTGCAAAGTTTCCTTTTTCTGGACAGGCTGTTGACAAGTCCAGCCCACTAAAATAATTTCCTGCCTCCATTTTCATTACCTCGATGTCTCTCAAATCACATGCGCTTCACTTTGTGAAAGCGTGCGTGAGGGGAGATAAGGCTGTTGAAATCCATCTGCTATATCTTTGAGCAAATTAGAATGTGCTGCATGACTTTTACCATCTGTGGACATCTGAAGGTTAAAACTGGAGCAACACAGAAGCATCTTCAACAGTGTGAAGACTATTTATAAATGATTAAAGGTGTCAGAGAAAAACCAGATAGGAAGCAATAAGAGAGACTTGTGCCCCAAAAGGTACATCTACTGCTTGTCTCTCTCCCAAGGAAGACATACCATAGTTTTGAGGTTTTTTTTCTCTTCATCTCCTTGCACATGTAGTAGTCTTATTGATGCTTTTTGGTTATCTTCCACCCTACACACAATTTTTAAATTCCTCCTTCTTTTCCTCAGCCTGGTATCCTTATAGTAGTTTAATATTCATATTTGAGCCAGGCTTAGCTTTGGCAGGAGGGGCACAGTCTCAGCCTGGATGAAGGCATTTCCCAGTTCAGGGCTGTTGAGGTTTCTCAAGAACCCTTTGCTTTGGATCCTTTCGTCAGCCCTTTAATCTTTGCCATTGTTGCATTTCCTGTTAGTTTTTCTCTTACAAAGTCTTTCTGTCCCAGGATTGTAGGCAGCAACCTATCATAAATGGAGACATAGGTCAATCCACACAATGAGACAGCTATTTCTCAGTTTCCTGCATGGTTGCAGTGTGGTAGCTTAACTGAGAGACTTGCCTGCGAATCAGATTTTTCTCCATCTTTCTCTCCCTTTCCACAACTTGTTTTGACACTTGGACATATTTTGTTTGTACTGTGGAGATCGGGGCTGTTTGTTTATTTGTTCCCACACAGGGAAGTGGATGCTTATGTTGCAGCATGCATGCTTGGTGACACCACGCTGGGACAGCCTGGCTGGTCCCCACACTACCTGCTCTCTGCTTTTCATGGCAGTCCTTAAAGAAATTACAAAACCTCTGCTTGCACAAAGGTGAGATGGAAGTGAGAGCTCTGATAGGTTGGCAAAAACGTAAGAGCTCTGATAGGTTCAAAAAGGTCTCTTAAGGTGAACTGGAAAGCTTTAGTGAGAAAAAAATGCCTCATCTTAGGCATGCTGAAGTCAGAGCAAGTCTTTGTTCGCGAAGCCGTAGTTCCCAGTCACAGAGACCACAGCTTACATGGACTCGTCTCAACTACTTAACCCTAAACAAGCATAGACATTGTATCACTGCATCAGAGGCTGGGCATCTTCTAATTCCCAAGGCAATGGTCAAGAACTTGCGGTAGCATTTAACCAAAGTTTTAGTGCTAATTACACTGAGCCTTGGGGCATTTGGGACTTGATTTCAACCCACAGATCTATTCTTGTTTGTTAACTTTCAAATTTTTATTAGTTCCTTTTTTAATTACAGTAGTATGTAGTGTCTCCTGCGAAGAGTAGATCTTCTTTATATACTAAGATATTTTCTGTTCTAAAGAGCTAAGGCCAGTTTTTTGAAAGTATGAAGTTCAATGCAAATGTTTGAGAGCTAGGCTTCAAAGCTGAGATAGGGAAGATAGATTAAAAGGTGAGAGGTGGAAACAGGCACAGAGTGAAGTGACTTGCCAATGCATGGGTACAACTCTGGATAAGACTTCAGTTTCCATATTCCCTGCTTAGTGGCTCATCTGGTATTTTAGGCCATCTCTAGTCTGTTTGCAGTCTGTACTGTTGGGAATTACTTAAAAGTTTTACCCTGAAAATAAATGTGCCCTGCTGCATGGTGGATTACTCTCTTCTTTTTCTTCTTTAAAGAACAGAGTTTCTGAAAGCTTTTCTGCTGGAAAGAGGGGAGAGGTTTGTGTAGGGCTATTATGGCTTTATCAAAGTTAGAATGAGCGTGGGAAAAAGTGGTATTGAAGGAACCAGGATTTTTATTCTCTTTTCTCTTCCATTTTTTATTTTTAAGCCACCCGTGGGCATGCTGGATCTGCTTGTTGTTTTCCTTCCCACCTGTTGTCAGTTCGAGGGATGGCAGTAACTTCCCTCGCAGTCCAACAGCCCGACTCTTGCCTGGCCGATCCTCTACCTAGGATAGACAAAGATTTGTGGAGTTATCTTACTGGCTGAACGTAAGACTGACACAACTGGTTCTAGCCTTGTTATTCCCCTGCAGCTAGGCTTGTCTCATGTATGGAGGCAGGAGGGCACTATTGTGCCAGTGCTGCTGGGCGACTCCGTGTTCCGGACACACAGACCACAGGGTCAACCCCCAACTTTGCCTGGCGTCCTGTGTCCCAGAGTGGCAGAAGAGTGCGGCCTGGTGAGGATGGCTGGCCCCCAGGTCAGGTGCAAGCTAGTGCCAAGTGGTACCTGAGGCACCAGATGTGCTTCCCGTTGTGAGATGCAACACCATGTGATTTTGTATCTTGGGAAGAAGATGCTTGACAACAAGGGGGGAAAAAAAAATCACAGCCCTTTCCTGTTCTCTACTCCTTCATTTATCACTGTGTTTTCTTCATCCCCATTATCATTTTTTTCTTGCACACATCTGCTTAGTCCCTAATTTGACTAACTCTCCTAACTTGGGAGATTTGGGAGGACACAGAAAATTGTGACTGTTTTTTTGGGGGACACTGGCCTTCTTTCAGGCTCATTTGATGGTAAGGTAAGGGGAAAGTTGACAAACAGTTCATTGCTTAACACCCTTTACAAAAAACAGGTAAGGACTGGGGAGCAGCCAGTAGTGCTGCTACTGCCAGGAGACTGGAAAGAAGCTATATGGTCCTTACAGCAGTTCCTGCTTGAATCTGTCAGGAGCTGGGAATGTGTCGCTTTCCATGCTCCAGCATAAAATTTGTGGGCAGCTGTAATTTCCAGTCTGGTCTGCACCACTCCCTCTTCTCCAGATCCCACTGAAGATTTCAGGTAGGGCGTATATCCTTCAGCACTTCTGGAGTCACTTGTTGATCACGAAGTTGTTCCCCAGGATAGAGTAATTTAAGTAGAAGCCATCAGACCACTCTGTACCTGGCAGCGTGCCATGGGGAATGGTACATCTTCGCTTTCGGTCTGGAGGAGTCTAACTGTAGGTCCCAAAGTTTGAAAATACCAGGTTCACATACCTGTTCATTTTGCTCTTCCAGTTATGTCAGCAATATCTTCAGATACATTGTACTTGCTTTAGATTGAGAACTCCTGTGCAAGTCATGTGTTTTCTGCTTTAGCTTTGGTACCACTCAGTGGATCATCATGCAGTTGAGGAAATGAGGAGAGATTCCTGAAATCCAGTAGTGTGGCTAGTAGCTGTATTTTTCTCATCTAACCTAGCATTTGATAAATGCATGAACACATACCTATTGTTTTGCTGCTTTAAACTTCGGATGTTAGTATTCTGCACAACGGGTGCTGAAGTCACATAATTTATTTTAATGGATCAGTATAACTTAGATAATGTTGTTTTGTGGTTGATAATCTTTCTACTATTGACAGTAAGAGATTACAGTGTTATCTTTGACTCACAAATCAGTTAGTCTTTGCCACTGTTAGATGCTTCTGGAAAGTTTGTTTTGGATGATGCTGTCTAGGGATTTGGTGGAATTGCCCTGGAAGACAGATCCCGTCTCTTTGCTCCATTGCACAGGAGCCCCTACGCTCTCCCCTTGGATACTTCCATTGGGCATGTTTCTGAAGCTGCTGCAAGCCAAGTTAGTCCCCACTGAATTCAGTAGGAATTGCTTGCATGCAGCCCCTGCGTGCCATCAGGCCCAGCACCTTTCGTATACAACCATGTGCAGAGACCCTAAGTGCAGACTTTGGCCCAAGTGGTTTTATCTTTGTAGAAAAACAGGAGACAAATGCAGCGGAAATGGGAAGCAGCTGTGATTGGAAGGGTATAAGCGTGTACATCAAAAGGTCGTATTTACTCCAAAAGAGTGGTGAGGTACTGAGCCTTGTTTCAGTTATTTTCTTATTAAATTTAAAAAAAAAAAAAAGAAGTACTGTGTTCAGGTTTTTATAATTAAGGATATAAGTTCAATTCATGGATGCAAAATTATTCAGGAGGAAGGAGGCTGTCTTTTTGGTGTCAGATCTCAGCACCATCAAACTTGAACATTTCTAATGATGGAGGGGATCCCCAAGGACATGGGTCTCTGAGCAAAGGCTAAGTTGCATCAAGGGCTTGCCTGAGAGAGCAAACTCAGCAGGCAGTTTATTGACCAAGCCCATCACTAGTTTAAAGGTCCTAAAGTATAGATCAGTGTCAATAATTTACCATTTCTAATTTTGGAGAATTTTATGGATTTTTTTGTAATCCTGTTAAAGTGTACTGTGAAAGTAATTAATTAAAACAGAACTCAGAGCATATGTATTAAAGATAACATTTTTCATAGTTTATGGAGGCAGTGAGTTTGCTTTGCATCTAAAAGAAAGGTTCTTTTATACCTTGCTGCAGCAGTGACGCATCTGAAGGGCTCTTCTTAGATGTCCAGCATGGCACAGGAAAATCTCAGTATAAAGGGCGATAAATCTCTTCATGTAATACAGAAATGTGGTTGTAACCCTGCTAGTCATTGTCCGGTTTTGGTGCCTTGAAGTGGTTATGGCAACATTTATCCAACTCATACAGTGGTGTTTGGACAATTTTATTAGACAGAAAAACTTATTTGACCTTCCATGAGGAAGGCAGAATTACATCTGTGGTGTAGTGCTGTAGTAACTCACCCTGCTTCTGAAAAAGTGCACATATGATGCAGGAAGCCTTTTGATAATTGGCTTTTCTTGCTAACTAGCTACTAAATCTAGCCCTGTTGTCATCTTACTCCTGGTCCAGGGTTTCCTGCTATAGGACTGCCAGATGTCGAGAACACCATTTATATCCAGAATAGACTTGCTCAGAGAGTGGAAGCTCAGCAGGGGTGAATTACTGTCTCCCTGCAGGGTTCAAATACTTTTGCCCAGCAGAACCCTCTTTCTGCAAGGTCTTTGATATTGGTAATAGGATCTTGAGAGCCTCAGACGAATAGTGTTTTATATGTCCAAGCTATTCTCTAACCCTTTCAATACTTTAGCTGTTCACTTTACCCCATTAGTAGCAGGTGATAATATATATCCCATATCTCAGTGCTAATAGCTTTTTATAAATAAATAAAAAAAAAACCTTGAAATAGATACTTTTCCTGTAATTGTTTATTAATTAAATTTCCATGATGATGCTTCTTTCTGTCCTTCCCCTTTCATAAAATTATCTATGCTAATTTCATTATGCATTCTCTCTTTAAAAGTTGTCCTGCCTGTGGATTTTTTTCCAAGTCTTCTTTACCAAAAGCAGCTGCTACAGTGAGACTTCTAAGAGTAGATAGCAGTGTTTATTCCAGGGCCTTCCTTTTCCTTGGCAGCAGAGCCTGTGTGCCTGGCAGGTACTTGTTCACTTCTGAAGCAGTAGGAAGTAGAGATGTGGGGAGGTGAGGTGCTTACTTATCTGGGGTGAGCTGTCACAGCTCACTTTTAGCTCTAGACTCATTCCTGAGATTAAGAGCTATAGGTCTGTTTGCTTCTCACTCCGGGGCTGTTTTAAGGCAGCTTTCCATGATTAGACTGCGTATACGGATAATCTTGCTTCCTCTTAGTGTCCCCTTCATGCTATAAGAAAGGTATGAATACCATCATTCAATAATCTTGGGTAGTCTGGTCCAACTGCCGGTTCAAGGCAGGTCCGGTTAGAGCAGGTTGCTCTAGACCCTGCCTAGTCAAGTTTTGACTGTCTTCAAGGATGGAGTTTTCTTCTGGGCAACCTGTTCCTGTGTTTGACTACCCTCATTGTGATTTTTGTTTTCTTACATCTAATCAGAAAATAATAATGATGTAACCTAAACCTAAATGTGTCTCAGGCCTCAAATATAAAAGCGGAACAAGTCTTACTTCATTTTCAAAGATGATCTTTCTCTATGCCTCTCAGTTTTATTTTTTTCCTGACCCATTTCTTTTGCATGGCTGGGATACCTTACAAGTTCAATAATGATTTCCATTCATTGGAAGATCCAAAAAAGAAATGTTAAAAATAACTTTTTAAAAAATATTGGGGGGGGGGGAATAATTATCTTATAAATAAAAGGCACAAAGATATCAGGAATGGATATTTTTTTTTTTAAGAAAATCATTTACACCATAAGAAACAAAATCGATTTTGATTATGAAGTGTGTTGGTGTTATGTTGCAAGCGTGAGGTGTAGCTGGGGTTAGAAATAAGATGTGCAATCCATGTGTATCAGAATTTAAGCTGTGGTTGTTGTAACTTGCCAGCAGTGTTCCCCCAGACAGAGACTTCTGAGTGGCAGAAGTACAAAACCAGCAAAGTAGAGAGTGCAAACCCAAGGGGGGAAAAGCACTCAGAATAAACGTGTAATGTTTTTGCAGTAGAGGAGCACCAGGGAGCTTTCCCAGGCAGCTTGTGGGTAAGGGCTCTTGGCTTCCGAGGGTCCCTCTGAGCTCAGCAGGCAGATCCTAGGAAGGGAAGCAGCTTTTGGTGCAGCCCATGTCTCGTGGACACCTCTCTCCTGCCTCTGGCTTCAAAAATCAATCTACGTGGGGAGAGACGGAACTATTTCCTTCCCTCCGCTTGCTTAGGATTTCTTGATTTACATGTAAGTGATGTTCTGTACTTAGCAGGCTTCTGGATTCAGGCTTTCAAATGTTTTCCTGTTTACAGCATATTATGGTAAGCTTTAAGAGCTGCCTGTGAGGAATATTAGATCTACGTAGCTAATAGATTCACCATTTTCCTTTCCCTTTGTGAACTGCACGGAGTCTATGCATGGCATGTCACAAAAATGAGAAATAAATTTCGGTACCAGTATACTTTTGCTTTATCCTTTCTTTTCTTCTTTTCTCTGATTCCTCCTTAGATTTTTGGAGAACCCATCATGTACCTTTTTTGTATTAAGGTGAAAGTGTAAAAGAAAAGGCATATAGTGACATTTTGGATTGTAGGGGCTCAGTTCAGAGACAGCCACAGCAGAGTCATCTGTGCTGTTTAAGACAATGCTACCTCAGTTAGTTGTCTGTGTTGGCTCTCTGCCAGAAGTCCTCTCACCACCACACCATTTTTGGAATGACCGTTTGATTACTGGCCTTGTAATCACTTGTAATTACTGGATTGCTTGCTTCAATCCTGGTAGTTTAGATCATCTCCAGATGCTATTGCTAAAGACCTCAGTGTCTTACTAGGCTAGCTAATGTGAGCAAGCATTTGGGGCTGAATCAGCCCACGTTACCTAGAGACTTCAGATGTGTGGGGCTCAGTTGTGGGACCTTAACTGAAAGCCTCTGACTTGTGTTTTTTGTTTATCACGTTCTGGTGCAGAGGGAATTTTCATGTGGGTTCATCCTGCTTTTCCATTCGAATTTCTCTCCGACTTTTGAGGGAAAGAAAATGAAACTTAGCCAGGAGAAATCTCAGCTGCAGCTATGTTGCTTTCCCTGACTAGAAGAGTAGGTGGCAATTGAGCAGATCAACCAAGTTTCCCATGATTTTTACCTTACAAAGGCAGAGGATTCATAGGCAGAATCAATTCAAACTAAAAGCTTAGTTTAAAGCCTTACCCTGGAAACTCATGCCAGCTTTTAACCTTGTTGCGAAAGATGGTCCTTTTTCAAAAAGATTTACAAAAGTCTCAGTACTGTTTGTAAAGCCCCCCTTGTACTCAGTCAATAGGAGAGCAGAGCTCTTACAACTCTAGTAGCCTGCGCTGTGCATATTATACTACAGGGGTGGTTGTGTCTGGGGAAAGCATGGAGATTAAGCCAGTGTTGATTCGTATGAAGTGTCTTTCATGAGCTGTGAGCAGCCGTCTGGAGGGGGCTTCCAGTTGTTCTCTAGAACATGTCTTTCAAAAGATCCCATCTCTAGTTGTATCAGAAACACTTAGCAATGCTCAAAACAGGGAGATGTGTGACAGTACACGAGTGTAATAATCTACACCAATGTCTTTCAGTGGGGTTTGAGCTAATTTGAGTTGGGTTGCAACTGGAATAGGCTTAAGAAGGCCATAAATAAAATTGGAGAAGGTACTTGCTCTTGTAGAGCAGCTCCGTGGACAGCAGGATCTGAACTTCTCCAGAACTCAGAGATTGAAATCCTGTCCCTGCTGCAGTTGAGAGAACTAGCTGTTAATTTAAACAGGATAAGGATTTCACCCAAGAGTGTCAGAATTTGCTGTTTTAAAATTATTAACTCTCTCCCTGGTATATATTCATAAAAAAGCATGAAAATTTGGTATAATTCCTGTTTTCTCTTTGCACTTTTACAAGGAAAAAAAGTAACTAAATAAATTGCTTCTGGGATGAAATTTTCTATGGTGGTTTAAGGCCAGTACATGGGTGTTTTGTGACTGAGCTGTGAAATCATGAAAACTGAGTTAATAATGACCCCCCCGATATAGCCTTAATAGTAGCACTGCTAGCAGGCACCTCTGTAATTACTGCTTCTCTATGAAATGTGCTGAGCTTCTACGATGGATTAAAAATCTCATATTGTGCTTTCTTCTGTTAGAAAATGACTCAGTGGAAACCTTTTAAATACATGTAATACATGCAAAGATAGAGTTTCTGCCTCTGAACTAGCCCATTTAGGTTTTGTGCAGTTTGGAAAATAGAATCTGGTTTTGGTTTAGCAGATCTATTTCTTTTTCTAAATTTCATAAATTTGTTGCATTTGAAATGCAGTGAAATGCTAAGCAATACTTCTGTAACGTGCATAAATGATTTAGCTGACCTATGCATGTAATGTGCTGTGGAATATAAACCCAGTTGGTAGTGCATTTAGCAGATTTTTTCTTTACCTGGCTATTTTCAAACAGAAAGATGGCAGGAGCTTTAGAAATATTTTGGAGAAGGGCAGCAGGACTGAGTGACATGTGCATGTGAAAGGATCAGATTACAGCTGAGGAGACTATTTCTTTTGGAAGGAAAATGAGAAGAGGTAGGTGTGATCTCCATCTACTGAAACCAGTGGGAGTTTTTCTGTTAGCTTTAACGAGATGACTCAGACTTTTCACAGCTAGTGTGGAAGAGGCATATAGTCTAGATGTTGGAAAATATTTAAAAGGATAAATTAAACAAAAAATTTGTAAGCATTTTTTGTTCTGCCATGGACTAAAAGTTACTTAGTCCTTCAAAACACTTTCATTTTAGAAGCCATGGCTTGTCAAAGCTGACATAAAGGTTCCTGCATGCTGGCAGCTGACTCAAAATAGTATCTGCCAGCCCCCTCTGAGGTCATGACAGTCACTTTATGGTAGGTATATTCTCCAAGCCATCAAGGAGGTGGAAAAATGAACCATCAAAACTATAAAACAACAATACTGGAAATACATTTACCTCTTTTGGAGTCTTAGTGTGGCACTCGGCAGTTGGACGTCCACAACAGCATTATACAGGTGGACAATGTACATGCACATATACTTTCTTTGACAGACCAAACTGACATGGTAAAAATGCACATCTTACACTGGCCTTTTGCTAGGAGGTAAATTTGTGTATCCTCAGAGCCTATTTGAGACTTCAGATCTGGAATATACGTATGCTAGTAAAGGACCTCTGTTTGAAAAACAAGAGGCTGGGTATTTTGTGTGCATGAACTAGGATGGATCCATTAGTTTATGTGAGGTGATGCCAGTTCACAGCAGGTGAGTGTTCAGGTATTTGGTTTTCAGACTAGAAATTCCCAGAGGTAGCAGAGGAAAAAAAACCCTACAAACCAATCTATTGCAAACCCATTCTGGAATCATTATCTCTCCTCTTAGAATTGAAAAACTCAAATCAGTATGACAGCTTGTTGCTTTCCTGTGGTCTCAAAACTTCATTCATGGCTCTGTTCGATGCCCTTTCTTTGTCAGCTCTCAACGCTGCCAAAAAAGACATGTTTACTGGTGATAGTTAATAAGAAGGATACTTGCAAAAAATCCCTCACATTTACACTATTTTTTTAATAGATTCTTTCTTGACCTGCAAATACTTTTGTATGACCTTCTTGGCGAGTTGTGTTTTAAAACATATAAGCTACAGAATTGTGAAGATCAGATGGGGGCTGGCCCAGATGTGTTTTTGAGCATCTCAACAAATGAGATTGGTTTCAAGAGGCTATTACAGCTTGTGTAAGAGGGGGACAATTCCCTTGATGTTGGTGAAACCCCACCAGAAGATGTAGAGGAACTGTTTGGTTAATGCATCTGCAGTACATTATGTGGAAAGCGCAGATAGAGTTTGTGTAGCAGTACGCCTGTTATTGTTATTGCATTAGTTGTACATGACTGTTTGCATCCCAAAAGAGCTCTCCTTCCATAGTAGATGGTCCTTTCCCTTTTTGTGTTGGCTATAGGCACCTACAGCCAGCCAGTTAGGCCAGTAACTTTCAGTCTCACTTTCCATTCCTTCCTTCTTCCTTTGTGATTGCTGGGCAAGGTGCCAAATACAGTGCTTGTCTGAATGCCATGCTCTCTCAGTGGGATTTATAATACCGGGAGTGGCAGGGTTACAGCCCAGGAGTTTTTTAAAGTATAAACCTGTCTGTGATTTAAGGGAAAATAGGTGTGGGGTAGATCTGAACAAACAAATACTTTAAAAGAAATTTGGAATGTACTTTTCAATTTTAGTGTGACCTGACTGATTGCAGCTTAATTAATAAGTAGAGCTAAATCCTGTGATGACCCCCTCAATCCAATCCGTTCAGGTCAGTAGAGAAGTGTGCATGTAGTGCCTTACCTCTGCAGAGGCAGATTGACCAGCTGCACCATATACCTGCTGGGAATTTAACTGTTACTGAGCTGCTGTGCTCGCAGATGCCAATACACTTTGTTAGGGCCCCTACTGAATGTTGTCATAAGTATTGCTTTGCAGAAGGGAATACTTTTCTCCTGTGATTGAAGAGCAGCCCTGTTGTTACGAAAACTGGCTTATGGAAGGACTAGCAAACACTCATATTCCTCTCTCCTTTGGTTGGGTTGCCAGAATTATGATTTTCTTCATCTTGTAGAGGAGGAAAGTAAGTCAAAAAGAGTGGAACTACTACAGTAAGTCAGTGGCAGAGGTTTGAACAGCACCCAGGTTTCCTGGCATCGAAGCATTTCATCTGAATGCTCAGCATGTTCCTGCAAGAGACAGCAAACTGGTGGCCCAGGTTCTGCAGGACACTTGAAGTCTTCAGCCTTACCCCAGGCGCAGGAAGCTGACATCTGTCTTCCAGACTGCAAGGAAGAGACACAGCATTTGCCTTTTTTCAATGTTGCCACATAGAGGGCACTCACTAGTAAAAGGTTGAGAATCTCTTGCGTGGGACTATAGGAGGCATGAATGTGAGTGCCAAGATTAGGATTAAATGTCGTGTTTTTATGTATGTAACTGGCAAATTAGGGGGAAAAAACACATATAATACACACTTAAGTATAAATTAGCAATAGTACTTATTACAAATGTACAGTTGATTCAAAGGGAATTTACTCCAGAATAATCTTTTCTCCACTACTTCTTTCTTTTTTCAGATGCCCTTTGCCTCCGCTTTTGATTTTGTCTAGGTTCTCTTCTAGCTTATTTCTGAAAAACAGTGTTTTAAAAATAGTCTAGGTTATCTGCAGACTGGACTGTATAGTCATCCTGCTGTGTGTTGTCACATAACAGCTGTTAGATCTTGCTCAGGCTATTGATGATTTGCATTAGGGTTTCCTTTTCACAGTGCAGCAAATCCCGTGGGAGTTGAGCATGCTGTGGTTGGAGACCTTAGCCTTTACTATTAAGAAAAAAAAAAAAGTTTCCTGTCTGTCACTTGTGTGTGTGACTGCAGCAATTTCAGCTTGGGTGGGCTTGAGCAAGCCAGGAGTTACTGCTGTCGGGATGGCAGTGCTGAAGCCTTGCAAACGTCAGCCCCAGCCAACGAAACGAACATCTGCGGCTTGCACCATGGGTCCCAGCAGTGAAGTTCAAAGCCAGAGAGAATGTGCCAGCCACGTGGCAGACACCTTCAGATGACAAACATACTGGCATCTGTGTACGGTTTTATAATCAATAGGAACTAAAAATTATTTTAAGACCATTTTGCACGATCTCCCCATGTACATCTTGATGTATTTTGCAAGAGAATAAACCTTCCTCACTCTTGCACTATCTTGCCCAGGCTGCCTATGATTCTTTGTCCTCTTGCTTGTTTAAATGTAGTTATTCTAGTATATGTTACAAGATAGTAATTTTTAACCTACACAAATGGAGATTCATAGTAATTTTTTCCCCACAGTTCCATGTTTTTATTGCACTTGAAAACAAATACACTCATCCAGTGCTCTCATCATTAGACTCACTGGTCTTTTTACAGTCAGGATATTTAATTTTGCGTTTCAACTTAATGTAACCCATTTGTAGCCCCTTCTTTCTACCGGTATCAAGTAGGATACTTTTGGAATTGCTGGGTTTTAAAAAGTCATGTTTCATTTTGTGATTACAGCAATTTTCTTCCCTAATTATTAGATTGCAAATAAATGGTGAACAGAAGCTGGTATTTTAGAAAAGAAAAAATAAGTTGTCGTAATAGGAGATTGCAGAGGGAACTCTAAGGTGAGAAGTAATAATAGGTATAATACCTCTTTCTTAGCAGCTTTTTGATCTTTTTCTTCTTGATAGCTTGTGCTTCGTCTTATAAATTCCCAGGGAAATTAACAATAGGCACTGTAGCAGTGGCACCTAATCAAAATGCCCTTGTGGATAGGAGTTTTCTGAATGGGTGAGCTGCCACATATGGGCCATCTCAAGGCAAAATGTAAGAAATCCTTCACTGTAGAGTGGCTGAACCAAATGCAGCAAAGTTACCTGCTTTCTACTTCTGCAGTCGAATTTGAAAAGTGAATCACAAAAGTCTCATAGTATGCTTCCTGTAGAAGATGACTTTGTGGGCAAGCTTCAGAAGAGCAGCAGTGTTTGCTGGGTCTGTCCTCATCTTTGTAAAAGAGAGCAGAGAGGCTCAGTGCTGTGTTCCAACATCCCATACGGTTGTGAATCCAACTACAGTCAAAAGCAGAATGGTTCCTGCTAAAAATGTAATTTTTCTAATGAGTAGGGTTTTTTTTCCTTCTTACTGATCTTCAGAAAGCATCGTACAGAATTGTAGATCTAAATCTGATGAACTCTAGCCTTAATTCTCATTCTGATGTAAATCTTTCTCAGTTGATTCTGATCCTGAGCCCTCCAGAGCCTTCCTCACGAGATGTGGGCAGCTTCTTTCTGTCCCTTTGAGATCTTGGACACAACTTGACATCATCTCTCTAGGAAGAATTGCCTGTGAATGGCTTTCCAGAAAAGAAGCTTCACATGCTGAGTCTTGTAGGACCAAGCTCACGGCTTATACATAAGCCTGTTGCTGTGCACAGTCCATATACTATCAGCAGCAATAGACAGGTGTTGGTGTTATTGACAGTACACAAATACATGAAAACATACCTAAAGCACAGTCACAGTTCCTAGAAAAGGAGTTGGATGCGCTGCTTTCCCTTCACTGTCAAACAGAGACCTGAGCAGCTCTGAGGAAGGAACGGTACATGCCATGTGTGAAAGGAGGTGCCCACTGCTGCGGGCGTCTCTCTCCCTGGAGCCAGCTGCAGTTCCTCCTCCCTTTTTTTTGTCCCTCAAAGCAGAGGTGGTGGCAAATGTGCACAGCACCATGTAAAGCAGCAGTGATTTTGAAACTTGCAGCACGTGGGCCACAGTCAGGCCGTGTGTGAGCTGGTATTGGAATAGAAACCATGAGAATAAGCCTCATCAGAGTGCCTGAAGCTGGAATGCCAAGGGCTTTTCTCTTCACAATATGTTGTATGTTGGCGATCAGCATCCGAGATCCTCTGATCTGCTGAGATTGCATGGTTGCAGAGAAAGAGAAGACCTAAAAAAGGGGCTGTTTGTCCCAGCTAACCTGGGCTTTGAGTTTATTTTTCTTTTACCAGTCCTCATTGGAAAAAGTAAACACACTCCCATCCCTGTTGAGCTTAGCAGCGCTACACAGGAGATGAACTCTGACAGCATTGTTTTAAAAGAATAAGGCCAAGTTTTTATTCATTATACCCAGATGCAGCACCCATTCAGTGTTTGCAAAGGCGTCACACTAACAGGGTTTTGCCAGCCAGCGGTGTGGCTCACAAGCCTCTGTGAGAACCAAAGGACGTGAGCGCACTTTCTCTGCCTGTGGTTTCTCAGCAAATGGAAGGAAGATAGGCCCTGCTGTTGTAAAGCAAAGTGTTTGTAAGACTGAAAGGAGAGGAGAGGAAAAAACCCACACTGCGGCAGCATAGCTGGCATGCAGCTTTTATTCAAGGCTCATGGTTCTGAGTGGGCAAACCCAATTAATTATAAATGTTTTGGATGTGTAAACCAGAGAACAGCTCTGCGTTGTGAAGACACAGAAGTCTCTTTTCCTCTGTTTAATTAATGCTTACAAGACCTACCTAGGTAAGTCTTTGGTGTATTGAGAAAAGACCTCAAAGAACGCTGTTTTTCAGAACAACTGAACTTTGGGGGATTTTGGTCATTGGGTAATTACAGTGCAAGGCTGTTCATCTCATACTTGTATTTAATAATGTAACAAGTATTTAGTGATAGAATTACATGTTGTTTGCCGCTGTTCATTTCCTTTCCTCAAAGAAGGAATGTGGAAAGGAATAAAATATTTGCAAGATAGCTATGTGAATCCAGGAGCCAGTGTGCCAAAGATCCCAATCTCCGCTGTGCCGTTATCGTGCTGTGACTGTCTTTTGCCTTCAGTAGAGTTACAGTGCCAAAACACAGGTGCAACTGTCCTCATTTTCTCCTCCCGCTGTGTAGACCTGTTAGGTGCCTTGCAAGTAAGGCTGAATAGTCCTGAGGTGAAGGGAGAGGTGCATACTTTTCCTTGGGTTGCTCCCTTGTACGTTTTCCTTGCCTTTAATGCCATTGCCTGGAATACTGGCCTTCATTTTGGTCTTCCAGATTTTGCAAGTGATTCTTTTCCAGAATTGTCTGCAAATAGTTCTGCTCTGTATTAGAGTCACAAAAGCCAAGAGTTTGAATTGTCATACTTGCCATCACATTCTTGGTACGTGTAACCTATTACCAGTTGCCTAAGTGAGTACCACAACATCTCTTCTTACTCTTTGCTGGGAGCTCTTACTTCAATCTAAAGTAGCGTTTTGCTGTCGTCTTTTACTTGTATTAGGGTGTTCGTACTATGACAGCAATGAACAGTCTTTGTTGTGTGACAACATGATGCGTAATTCTCTTAATAACTCAAAATTAGTTTTTTAATTTGATGATTAGAAATAGCAGCAACAAACAATGTGCTTAGTGTAGTGGGTAACTGAAACAGTTTGAGCACTAGGAAGCTGCTTTTACAAGCATTTTGAATTTTCGTTCAGCCATCTTATCAAATTGACCATTTCTTGCTGTGTTGTCATGGAAATATTAGGCTAAAAATATCTTTAGATACGCAGTAGAGACAAGGAATGTGTGCATACTGATTCTGAAGTGTGATAAATGTATTAAAAAAGAAAAGCAGCCCTTATTATAGTATTGTGATTAATAGTGCTAAGCTCTTGGCTCCTCTTTTACATCCAAGTGCAAAGGATTTTTTCTTGGTAATACTCACATCTTGTTGCCCAAGGACTTAATTGCAACACTCTCTTTGTATACTGCATGGCACATGCTTGACTGACTGTAATAGCTCCCAATCAGAGTGAACACTGTGAGTTTTAATATTGCATGGTCTGGTTGCTAAACACAAAGAAACTGTTGTAAAGCATTCTTATAGTGACTGAAGAGAGCTTAGCACTTGAAAATGTGAATAGATAGGGCTTCTGACTGGGAGAGTTTGCAGAGTAACAAGAGATGAAGCATTCTACAGGCGGCTGGCAGAAGTCTCACAATCGCTAG
>NW_009228549.1:0-3359 GCF_000690835.1 Fulmarus glacialis
TGGAGGAGAGCGGCTGTGGGTTGTGATAGGCGTTGGGTGCCTCCGAGTGAAACAGTGCTGTGCCTCTTTGGGCAAGGGGAGATGGTCTGGTTACTCGTGGGCCTGCTGAGCTTGGGGGATTTTTCACAAAAATTGTGTTACTTCTCTTTCACGTGTTCAGGAAAGAGCCGTCCAAAGAACATTTCTGATGGGCCCTTGTAAGGTGTCTGCTGTGAATGTCCGACTTGTTAAGATGCTCAAAAAAAGTCATACAGAAATCCTGCTAGGCCTGTTTGCTACTGCAGAAGGCTTCCTTTCTGGTGGGCAGGTCACCAATCGGAGTAACGCCTGAGAAACAATATAGTCTTTTTAAGGGGGAAATCTTGGGGTGCAGGAGGTGCCCCTGCAGCAATAGTTTCTGCTTCTCAGCTGTTAAAACTAGTCTTTCTCCACTCCTCTTGATATTAGTCAGATAGAACACTGTAATAATCCAGAAGGTTGGGCTGGATAATTTGTTGAGATCTTTTCTAGCCTCTTCCTTCAACTTAAAGGAGGAAATAGAGGTGATAGAACACTATACTTTATTTCACCCCTGCCAAAACTCCCCTCTTCCTCTCATATTCTCTTCTGTTCTGCTTTCTTTGGGAGTATGTGGTTTCTTAGACATCCTCCTTATGGAAGTGGGGGGGGGCAAAATGTATTGTTTTGCTGTCACAAGTCATCTTGTTTTCATCAACAGGAGGACACTTTAAATAATACAGGTGTGCTACTTTCCAGAAGCTAGCCAGCCTCTTAAACATTTTTAAAAAGTGTGTGCGTATCATTTGCAATGAGGATATGGAGGAAAACTTGCTTTTTCAGTCTTCCAATGCAGATGTCATTACTGCATTGGTTTATGATTAAATTTAGTATCTGCTATAAATACGGTTTAAACAAGCATTCCTAATCTGCATAAAATGAAATATATCATCCATGTCAGTAGTCTCAGTTCATTAACCTCCAGGAATTCTTATTGTTGCTTTTGACTACAGCTTTCAAGTTTTTCTTTTTTAAGTTGGGAAGGTAGGAAAACCAGGGAATCAAACCAGACTTTTTTCCTAGCTTTAGGTCAACTGTTCTAACTGGGACAGTAACCATTTAACAATTGGTTTCTAGACCTGAATGGGTTCAGGCTGGCTATGTTGGAAAACTGTTACTTGAATATAGTAAAAATTCAGTGTTCAAAAGATTATAATGTAGTAAACAGAGGATTTTTTTTTTTTTCCCCCTATAATGAAAAGACCAATTAAAGTGGGGAGTGATACTGGATCATATTTTAAATAGCTTAACTTATCTTTGCTTGTTCCAAACTGGAATTGAATAATAATCTCTATAGTTTTAACTCTTGAAGTCATGGTAGTTTCCTTTGAATCTTTTTTGTTACAACAATTCTTCCCTTGTCTTGTAAAGTCTCTTAGAGAAAACAGAATTTCAGTATCATTATTACTGTGTTGATTATTGTTTCTGCTATTCTTTTTCTCTAAACGAAGCAGAAGTTTCTTCAAGTCATGAAATCTCCCAGTTTACAAAGGAGGTGGGGGTGGGAAAGAGAAGAATTTAGATACAGAGATAATGAATTAAGATACTATGACTGATGGTTTACTTATAGTGGGAGATTTGTCAGCCCAGCACCACCTTAGAGGTTTTGGTGCTTCTGTAGCAGCTAAACGGAGTGGGAAGATGCAGAACTCTATTAATTTAACTAAAGTAGATATTAAAAAACAGTTATGCAAGTTTATGTAGATATATATGTAAGGAGCTCCTGTGTAGCCAGCAGACTGTAAAGGGTATGCTGATGCTAATTAATTAAACCCGCATTGAATTAAATTAACTCGTTTCTATCAAGTGTCCCCATCTCCTTTCTCCAAGCGTACAGATGTACATACAGGAAAAAAATCTTTTTGAGAAGAAGCTTTGGAAGGAAAAATGAGAGAGGTGTCTGATTTTGTCTTTATGCAAATTTTATCCAGCATATTCTATCATCTAAGAACACTTCTGTGTTAGGCCTTTCTTCTTTTTCCTGCCCAGATACTAAAATATAGTATATCCTCTTGTCAAATGCAACTAGCGAGTGGTAGATAGACTGCTCTTCTCACTTAACATCCGTATGTGAAACTGAATGCTCTGTATTGATTTCTGCTGCTTTTTTAAAGTGTGATGCTTCAAAATGTTAAAGGAAACTAAAAAGTTTATTGGTAAATCCCTTCAGCCAGCACGACCTGTGCTGCACCTGTCTTCTAAACAAGGTGAGTAGCATGGCTAAGATACAGTTCACTTTGCCAAAGCTTCAGTTGCTTTTAAGGAAATAACAAGGACATGTAAGATGATTTGGATTTTTTTTTTTTTTTTAATGACTTTGTTCAGACTACGGTGATGTATAAAATATCTTGCTGTGTGTTGATTTTACTACATCATCTCTGTGGTAAAAACTGAATTTAAACTCCATTAGGTTTATGCAGAATGCTTTTTGGTGTTGTTCTTCTAGCTTGGCATCTGAAATTCTGGCTTCAGAAAGCTGGATCAGGCTTCTCCATTAAATTTGGATTTCTTGGGTTTGTTGACTCCTGCTATTGAAAACATAAAATACACATCATGTAACAAATATTATTGTTTAGGTTTTATTGAAAGTACTGCAACCTTACCGTTCCTATCTAGCCTTCATATGAGTTTAAAACAAACAAAAAAAACTAAGAAAAAAATCATGCACTAGTTACGTTAGATGTGTATATTTAGTTTTTTTTTCTTTAAATCTCTCTATGCCTTCTAGATATTGCAGTATTACAGCTATTATTATTAAGTTAGAAATTTTTGGTGGCCAGCTGTGCCAAAAGTGACAGCTGTGCTGATGTGGATAGAAGCTAAGTGACATGATAAATTTTTACTTTGTTTAAAATTCATGGAAGAAATGGAAAAATGGTCCTATGGTGATTTAGAGCTTTGAAGTTGCGAATAAATGCTCATATAATCTCTTTGCAGTTGGATTTCAGTAATGTTCTCGTGGCAAGTGTCACAGAATAAAAATGTGGGGTCTATTTAAAATATTTTTTCTTAATGTTTTCTCTTATCTTCACCCATCATCAGCCATTGCGTTAAACTTTCAGACTGAATTACCTAGCAACACTGAAGTATGTTTGCAGAGTGAGGTTGACAGGGTGAGTATTGAGTAAATAGTACATGACGAAGTTGATGGCGTGTGTTCTAGAGTGCTATAAATTGGAGGTCAGCTGATCCCTTATGTTACCAAATGAAAAAAGTAAGCTGTATTTCCAGCTGGAAGTGTCCTTGAATCCGTTTGTTATAAACCAGCAGCATCAGAAGTGTTAAAAAGAAGTATGAGTTTC
>NW_009228549.1:3382-9361 GCF_000690835.1 Fulmarus glacialis
TGGTAGCTGAAAAATACATCTTATGAGTTACTTATTTACGAGTCTTATGAAAGTCTGTGTGGCGTTTCCTTAGTCTTCACTGAATTTAAGACAGCTATTTTAAACTTAAAGTACACATATTCAGTCTTTGCTTATTATATGTAAAGAAAAACATTAGAAAGAATTTTTTTTTTCTTTTAGTTTTGTTAGCACATGCACATACTCATTTTGGGCAGCAAACTTCACAAAACTAGATAATTAAACAGTTCCAGTGCATTCTGTAGTTCTGTTTCATTGACTCTGCTGGACCGGGCAATAAATGGGCCTTAGCATTCAAAAAACCAGAAGCACTCTAGTGCTTTATTGCCAGAAATACTTGGGTTTAGAATGGTACAATGTGCCCTTCAAACTTGAAACTTGTTTGCTGCAAAATGAAATTTGTAGTGTTCCAAGTGGAATGCTTAATGTTTCATAGTCTGAATTTGATTTTCTGTTGATGCTGATTTAAATGTTCTTCAGAGCGTATTGAAAGTTTTAATGTGGGGTGGTTGTTTTTTTTTTTTTTGTTAGACCAAGGGTCTGTTCCTTTTTTTTTTTTATTTTAGAAGAGGTCTAATAATCTTGTAGTCCTTCCTTTATTGTATGAAGCTTCTGGAAGCTGCCTTTGACTTTCAAAAAACAGAAAAGAAAAAAAAAAAACCAAAACAAAACACAAAACCCCCCCCACAAAAACGTCAAGGTGTTGGCAGCCTGTCCTTGATCACACATAGGGAAATTAACAGTTACATTTTTCTCTTGAGCAATATGTATTTAGGAGAATAAACTATTTGCTTTTAGAATAGGCCTGTGGTCAGCAATGTTGTAGTGCTCAGTTTCATCAATATTTGGCTACATGTAGCTACATACTGCATTTCTTTGATGTTAGTATAGCTGTATGTTTTTTTTTTTAAAAAAACTTTTTCTTTGGCATAGGATATTGAAAAGGCTTTTTAATACTTTTGATTGTCAACTGTTTCGTGGGTACCTCCAAATACCAGCTGATTAGTACCCTATGAACCCCTAGTTGATGGGCAGCATTGGCCTGGAGGCTAGCCTAGGAGCTTCACAGAGTATTTTTCTAAGCAGGAACATTCAGTATCTAGTTTTGAAGAGAGTGGGTCCTGAATCTGATGATGTTATCATTATTGTGTCCTGTCACTCTTTAATGAATTTTGCTGAATCTATGTTTCAAAAAGCATCAGTGATGATCTGAGACAGCTGTATGTTGTTATCCTTTTGCTCTTTGGCTCCTGATATGGTGAAATAATGTCCCCATTCCTAGAGTAATATATATATATTTCACTTCCAGAACTTGTTTTTCAAAATTGTTTCTGTATTTCAGGTACTTTAAATGTTACTGCCTTTTGGCAAGACAGTAATAGTGCTCTGTATCTACAATCATAAAACTTTAATTATCCTCATCCCCTTTCCTTCCTCCTCCAATATATTTCCTTTTACAGAAGATGAATGAGCACAATACTAAACACACTCAAGGTGAAAAACAAGAACAACTGTTGACATAACACATAGTATTGCTCAAGGAAGACCAACTTGTTACAACTTTTTATACCAGTCAAAATCTTACGTAGCGACGATCTATTAAAGAGAATAAATATTCAGTTGATATAGGTTGGGGTACAGGAAATGCAGGTTGCTTTTTGGAGAGCATGGTGAATGGTGAAGATTTTAAAAAGTAAAGCAGATTGTATTTGCCACTAACTTACAAATAGATTTTTAAAAAAATAAAAGAGGCTTTAGGAAAAAAAAAAGCGCCAACTATGACAAACCAGGTTCTTAAAGCAGTGAAAGAACTGAAGAAGAATCTGGCAAACTGCTTTACTCTGGGATATCTAGTGTGCACACTTAAAGCTGCTTAGACTTGTGCCAGGAAAAAAGAATCATCATTATGGCACATCAGGAGTGCTGGTCAGTGTTAGATTCAACTCTGAGTATAAGCAGCAGTGAATTACAGAATTAAAACTACTATCTGAGGAACTTAATAGTCTGAAACGTCTAGTCTTAAGCCTTAGAGGAAGTGGAGAAGAGCTACTGTTAATAATGAGCACAGTGATAGTGTTTGTTCTAAGATGTTAGCCTTGATTCTAGGGAATTTCCACCAAACTGGTGTTCACAGTGGAAGTGCTTGAGTACTCACTATGCCCTAACTGGATAATTTGAAGCAAAGAGGAATTTTTATTCCTTCATGGTACGCAAAGAATTTTTAGAAGATCTGGAGAGTGTTGAGTCCACTACCTCAGATCTATTTGAAATAGAGAGAGAGGCTTGAAAAATCTCCGTCAGTCAGTATCAGTTTTAATTTACTACTTCTTAACTACCATTTAAAAATGATGTTGAGCTTTAGAAATACATGCCCTGCTCTAGGCATATTCTTTATAGATGGATTCCATTCTTCATAGATGGATTTCAGGTAGGAACATGTATAAGAGTATTGTTGTGAGTGGTGATACTCAAATGTTAAGTTTTGGACCGAAAACCAAGCATAATAGAACTCTTGATATTAGAAAGCAGTTGGCAGGATGGTGTGATGGGAGATGGTGCAGGAAGAAATGTAAAAATATTGTGGTGACATTGTCTGGCACATTGCTGTAAATTCTGCTTTATCATGCATGTCTTTTTCTTGTGGATTTGAGAATGTGTTAAATCCTTGTTTGTACTTGGAAAGAGCCTTTGAATAGCTAAGACTTGCGAAGACTAGTTGAACATCACAAAGCAGTTAGAATTAGCAGTATGGCGCTCTGTTAACTTCATTCTCTGAAATCCCTAGATTTTTCAGATTTTTTTCCCCCGAAGTTTTAGACAAATTGGGAAAAGATAACTAAATTTCAACCACGGAAGATGGAAGTGTGCGCAGGGTGGGTAATATACTAGAAATACTTTGCCATTCACAATTTGTAGTCTTAGTGCACCATGAAAGCTGGTGGTGCAGTTACAGTACGAAGTGTTAACTGCTGTCTCTGTGCAGAAAACAGGATCTCTTCTGCTTTTGACAAATGCTTCCCAAAATTTTCAGTTCTTCCTGCCCCCGCCCCCTTCTGCCCAAAATTTGTCTCAGAATGAGATTAAAATTCCTCAGCCAAACCTGTGGAGCCTTTTGGGAGCCAAGACAAACTGTTGAGAATAAACTCTTTTCCTGCTTTCCAAAACACTCACTTCAAGGTTTTGGCAGCTGGAAGGAACTCAGCATTACTCTGTAGATGTTGGGTCTTGATGCTTATGAAACCTTTTGCTAAATGAGAGAATCCGAGTCTCTCTTTTGGTCTTAAGGAAAATCCTTCCTGCTTTTATTACTCCCCAGTATAGCAGCTTCTTGCTGTGTTCTGGGTGAGGTAAGAGAAAAGGAGGAGATAATTGTGTGCTTTTTCAAAAACTAGCAATAGCACTGTAAAATTCTGTCTAAAAGATTGCTGTCTCAAATGTGCTTACCTATACTGCTTTGCAGGTCATTGAACTATTCCTTTATTGTATGTAATCAAGAGTAACAAACATTCAACAGGTTCAAATTAAACTTCTTGGGCATTTTACATTACCAGTATTCCTATTTACGGTTTTCTGCAGCGATTTTGCAGGATCTTCATCTTTCAAGTCAAGAGGTGCATCAGCTGTTACAAATAGCTAGAGTTCTGACCACGGTTTAATTTGTGCAAGACTGTTTCTTTTCAGACTGTTCTTACACTGTAAAGAAGATGGTGATTCATTTGCAAGGAGTAGAAAAAATGAACAGAATCCAGCTTTCTTCGTGCACAAAAAGTATTAATTGTCCAAAATCTTGGTGACTGGTGAAAGGAAAATTGGTTACTGAAACTGTGCTACAACTGTTATTTTTAACTAAGAAACCCAGAAACATATATCCTTGTTTTAATATGTTTAAAGGAAACAAGCTTCATAACTTAATTTTGTGAAATATATAAAAAATGTTTAACTCTTTCCTTCGTATTTTAGTTATCTGAAATGACTGAAGTGAAGATCTTAACTCAAACTATGATGCCCTGTCAACCAAAACAGCATGAATCAGAAGCAAAAAAAGGTAAAATATTGCATGGAGATCTGTGTCAGAATTGTATTTTCTGGTTAGAAGACAGTTGAACTTCGAAGAGATGTGGGCTGCGTATTATTTTTTCTTATTAGTCACTGCTTTGACAGTTTGGCTTCCTTCTGTACCGCAATTTGAGAGCAATATGAAACCTTTCCATTTTTCAGTATAAGGCTCTAGAGAAAGTGTAAAACTTAGGCATATCTGAGGTGGGAAACCTCCGCTGGTAAACTTGCTTACATGTAAGGGTGTACCTGGTTTTTTTGGTTTTTTTTTTAATTTAATTTGAAATTTTAAAAAATATTTTTTTAAAAAAACCAACAAACCAACAAATCAACAAAACAAAGAAGAAACAAACGCCAAGCATAAAAAAATTTCTTCACACAAAACGCTGTTTTTGTGTAAATTGCTTCTGTGTGTAGAAGTACAGGTTTGAGTTGCATCCTTTAGCCTGTTTCAAGGGGCAGTCATGGCATACAATCTTTAACACTATAGCATGCAACCAATTTAAGAATTTAGTAGTTTGGCTTCCTTTTCCTACTCTTACTACAGTGCTACTGAAATACTAATTTTCTGATGGTTAGAAATCACTTACTTTTTTAAATGATTAATCCTGGACAGTTTGTTCTTGTGTCAACACTGTCCTTAAGGTTTGCTACTTATGTTTTTCTTTCAGTACTGCTTGTCACTCAGTACTCATAAAGCATAAGAGTGTTTTTGTCATAGTTGGGTAGGTTAAACAAGCCAAACTTTTACCCTTTTTTTCATTAAGGGATAATTTCAGATTTCAAATGTATTCTCACAGTCTTCCTCTGTGCTGCTTCCTGCCCAATTTTTCATTCTTAAACATGTCGCAGGAACTGCGATAGTGATCCAGGTTAGGTCATCAGTTCATTGAGACAATTTTTTCTGTTAATGCCTTCCTGTAATCAGGCATCTCAAATGTCCATCTGTAATCTCCAATCCTTAAATAATCACTGGAGACTTGGTTTGTTCTGTTGCTCTTAGTACTCAAGAACTGAAAGAATTCTGTTAAGTTTTATTGAGCCTTTCCTATTTTTCCTCAGTCTGAGGTTACCATCACCCAGGTTCTTGAGCAGTAATTCTACACTGTCGTGTGTTACTGACTTGAAAGTAAGTCTTACATGTATCCCCTTTCAGGCTCAGGTTCATTTCTTTTGTTCTTGATCTTGGTAAATAGAATCATGTTCATTCTTTGGATCTAGTTTGGTGTCAGGCTTGTCAAGTTCTGTCTGTTTGGTGGTGGCTTTCTGATCCTTTCTCGTTGATTCTGCTTCTGGTGTGTAGAGACTATTGTGTTCTACAAGGTCTTAAATGGTTTCTCATCAGATCTGGGTCTCTTGTATAAGCCATCACTTTGGATCTTTTTTAGTGGTTAGTTGCTCTGTGATGCCTTCCTGGTATACTCCACGTTTCTCCACAATGTCAAACTTCCCAACACTTGTTTTTAAAGGGCTTTTGTTTGTTTCCTGACTGTTGTAATCCTTTCCTTCAGAATAACACAACTTTAGAGGTCCTGTTGTTCAACTACTGCCTACAAATAAGTATCTTCCCCCCACCCCCCCTTCCTCTTTTCCATCGCACTGTGAAATTTCCACTGGAACTCCATTTTTATCTCCAGCTGTACCTTAAATTCTAGATAATAATTTCCATTTAATATCTGTTCAGTGCTAGTATGCCTTCAATTATTTGTCTCTACAGTTCTTAAGTGTTTTTTACTGCTGTCTCGGTCACTTCCTTGCTTTCTCTTAGAATCATGGAATAGTTTGGGTTGGAAGGGACCTGTAAAGGTCATCTAGTCCAACCCCCCTGCCATGGGCAGGGACATCTTCAACTAGATCAGGTTGCTGAGGTCCATTCAGGTCCAGCCTGACCTTGAATGTTTCCAG
>NW_009228550.1:0-4559 GCF_000690835.1 Fulmarus glacialis
CTATGATTCTATGATTCTATGATTCACATGAAGAAAGGCGTGCGGCCATCCTGCATTCAAAAAATTTAGCTAGCAACAAGAGAAATCATGCTCTCCTGCACCTCCCACAGGACAACCATGTGGTGACTCATAAAGTCCATTACAGAGGTCCACAGGAGGTGGAAAACATCCCACACACCATGCATTCCTCTTACGCAGACTAAATGAAACCTTATCACAATAATTCAAATCCTGGCCCACTGCCAGAGTAAAAAACAAGAGAAAAAAAAATATTCAATTTTCTTGAAATGTTTTACTCAGTGTTTTCTTTGTAGGTTCCACTTTTAAAATAATTTCAGTTAAAAGTAGGCCTACATTTGATTTTAATGTTTGTTTATTGGCTGTTTTAAAAATGTATTGGAATGTTTTAAATGAAACGTTCACAGGCCAGAAATGTAGGTCCATCTCTTATCAATCAGCTTATAGAGTCATTTTATTTCACCCCATTTTCTCTTTCCATATTTAACTAATCATGCACAGTGGCCTGCATTCAACAGGAAGGAGCGAGAGGGAATTTTCTCCCTTCTGTCCCATAGCTTTCGGTCTTGAGTACCCTTAAAAGAATGAGTTTTGTTTGCCTGAAAGGAAAAGGATTTGATCCTGGGTTTCCCACTCACTGGTTACTTTCCTGACCAGCAAGCTGCAGGCTATGAAAGGGGTTAATTGCTGCCACCGTTTGTGGAATTTGTAGGGCTTATGTCTAACTCTTTGACTGTAACATTGGTTGAAGGGCAGGTGTTTAAGGGTTGACATCTACTGGTGAGTGCCTGTGGCTCGATGAGCAACTGCATGTCAGGTGGGCTCTGGTAACTCATCTCTTTCATCTGTTATAACTGTGAGGCAAAGTGAGAAAAAAATCTTTTTTCACTGAAGTTTAAATGTTTCATCTCGTGTTTGCCACAAAGACTACCAGGTAGAGCATAGTTGCTCATGTGAAGTTGTGGTAACTTGCTTGACTGTCCCACCTTCAGTTTCCTTTGGGTAGTAAGCACGAGGTCCCATACTACCTCCTAACAGCCAGCTCAAATTTCTCACCATTTTAAGTTCTCGACTTTAGGATAAAGGCTCCTTGGTCAGTGCTGAAGATACATATAGGCTGCAATATATATAAAAGGTAGGTGCTGTTGTGGATATATTCCTTGTTTTAAGAGTTTACTCTCTCATGATCCAGGAAAATGGCCTGAAAATAGCTGAGAACTCTGTTTCTAACTAATTTAATGAGTCTCCTTCACAGTCTTGAGTATTTGTTTATTGTCCGAGTCTATCCAATTTGTAAAATGTTAAACTTTTCATTTGTAAAGGTACTTCCAGTTATTAATCCTACTTTCTGGTAGCTAAGGACTTAAAATATTTAATATCTGCTGAGTACTTCTACATGTGGAGAAGAGAGAGTGAAGGGAAGGCTGAGACTTTTAGGTTCAAAATAAGTACAAACATTCATTTGTAAATCTTGTGCTAAGCAAAGCAGTAATCATTTTTTCTCACAGTTTCCTGACATAGAAATACTACTGTTTTCTTGATACAGTACTCAGCATCCACAGCTTCTGTCCTAGTAATGCAGATTACTGATGACTATTGATTTCCACAAAAACTCAAAAATCAGTTTTTAAACAAAAGACTTCCGATAGAGCAATAATTAACACAAATCATAATCCTGCATCTTTTATTAGCTAAATTAAAGCCATGATTAACTGAATCTTTTTCAGCTCAGGTGAACAGTATGTCTTAAAGGCAAGAAAATTAGAACAATTTTAGTCTGAAGGAAAAAAATTCCCTCTAAATGTCAGGTAGCCTTATGCAAAGCACTCTGCCACGTTCTTCCTTTGCTCATGAATCTATCACCACACCAGACACAATCTCTGATCATACTTGTACAAGCATGGCAATGGGGAGAATCATCCTTTCAGTGTTTCTGTGGAATTACAGGGCAAAGCTGATACCTGAAGTAGTATCTTTTAACCTTTAAAGAGCAGGTCCAAGGTTGCTTATGCTGTGTACTATTTGAAAGAGGTGCTATGTAGCGAATGACGTCCTTAATTCTGCACTAGCCTTAGATCTCAAATATGCCTACAATTTAGCTCTGTCAGAATTGCTGTCGCAGTAGTCTGAGATCACCATGGCATGAATGGCAGAAATTGTAAGATCTGCTCCTTAAAGAAAATTAGTTTAACCTTTGGGCTGTATGAAAAGCGGGAAAAAAAACCAGATAAGGCCATAGCTGTATTTTCCTTTCCAGATAGCAGCTGTGAGTACAGTATAACCCTAATAACCTGCTCCCACGCTTCTCTCTAAAGTGACCAACCAGTTTTGCCTATCTTTTTTGGCTATTTTTCTTAGCCAATAGCACCCATTTACTTTTCCAGACTGAGTAACAGCCAGCTAAGTTTTATATTTACTCTATCCTCTTTCTAACATTCTTGTGTCTACAGAAGATGGCCAGGTCAGATACTGTAGAGCAGTGGTTTTAATCTTTTTTTTTTTTTTTTGTTAGCGGAGCTTAAATCTTTTTCCAGTGAAGCTGTAGATGGTAGCATATCAAATTTCTCTTTCTTGAGTCTTGCTAACTTTGCATTTCCAGAAAAAGTTGATGGACTCGTGCCACTTTATGGACCACAGATTGAAAGTCTCTGTTTTAGAAATATAGCCTTAGATGCTTGCAAGGTCATTGAACAACCCACAGGCAGAGGTCTCACTGGAACTAAGGACTGTCTCCAGTCCCTTTCTCAAGCTGCTGATGACCCATGTCTCTTTTCCTGAAGCCATTCATGAAGCGGCTCCTTGTTACTCTTTTCTACACTCCACCTGGAAGAAAAAATCCCCATGAATTGGATGTGAAGTTTTGTGTTGTCTGCACATTTATTTTCTTAGGTTTTAAACTAAGTTTGTTAGATATGTGTAGACAGGAGGGGGTCTGGGATTATGCTGCAGTGACTGAAGAGAGTTTTCTACTTGGTGTTTAGCTTGGCCAAAGTCCTGCTGACCGCTGCCAGTCCCACGAGTCCTTTCTTACAATCACTCATCCCTAAATATTCCTACTGCTGTTATAAGATAATTCCAGATTTTTAGCTGCAGACCTGGCATGCTGATCGCTTGGCTCATACTAACTGTAAGTGGCCAGATTTTCCTCTCTGAGGAAGAGCTTAATAGAGGATGGCATTTGGTCTGGCAAAATACAGCGAGCTGTAAGTCTGGAATGTCTAATCTTCTTAATGGAAGTAATAGATGCCTGCGTATTTCAGTTAGCCGGTCAGCCAGTCAGAGGGTGCTCCTGGACTTAGCACAGGAAGTAATCTCAGACAAAACATATCTCTAACATTTGCTGGTCTTTTTGGCATTCTCTACTGGAAATATGCTCAGCTATAATGGAAGGTGAGAAGAGAAGCATCCATGAACACTTACATTGCTAACCTCAAGCTGCACTGAAGGCATGAAGGGTCAAAAGTCTGGAGGTCTTTGTATTCCAAGTTTTGGTACAGTTCATCATAAAGAGTGACCTACAGCGAAGTTCAGGTCTAATAAGACTCAAGTCTTGCACTTCTGTGTGTTCAAATTTGGAACTTTAGGGACTGATCACTGGTGTATTTTTAAAACCCTCTGCTACTTAACTGTGAGGAGTTTAGAAAAAAAGGGAAAGGGAAAAAAATATCAGAAAAGAATCTCCCCCCCCCAAATCTCTAAGATTTTAGATTAAAACTACTTCAAACTGATTGTTGCTTTCTGAGTATTCTAGGACAGAATGGATCATCTGATTAAGCTGCATTAACACTAATGCTTCTCAACTTCTCTCAGCCCCTCTTTACTGGCATTCCATGCTTTTAATTTTATAGTATTAGTTAGAAGACATTATTAGTAAGGTGAGGAAGGGGTTTAAGTGATGGGAAATGTGCTTAACATGAATTAATTCTTCTGTTACATGGTGAAGCAATTTCAGGAAACTTTTCACACATTTTAATACAAAATACCCCTGCTTGCTTTCTTGATGAAGAATGAGTCAGCCTCTTCATACACACTTTAAAGGTGGGGAGAGAAAAAACCATGCCTTAAAACTTTTAACTACTTACAAAGTAAATTAGAACCAAGAGATTCCTGTAGGTTTCAGTGAATCAGACTGGTCATTTTTCTTTTTTGTATTTCTCTTCACTTTTTTAATTCTCATGACTACAGTAGTACTCATTGTAGGTTCTATTTGGCATACTCAATTAAACTTAGATAAACAAAGAGTTTGTAGACTCCCATATTTTGCATCCCCTTAGGTATGTAGGTCTTCTGGTAGCTAAACTCCTTCACTAGAAAACATCAAATTTATAGAAACATAAGAAATGAAAGTTAATTTCAGGTGAAGCCAATGGTTCATCTTCCCTTCTACTCTGTATGTTCTGGTGGCTAGCAGTGGATGCTCAAAGAAAAAATAGGAGACTAATGAAAGTACAGAGGGAGCCTTTCTCATATCTTCCCAGCCCCAGAATCTTAATAGAATAGAATAGAATAGAATAATAGAATAGAACAGAACAGAACAGAAT
>NW_009228551.1:0-2079 GCF_000690835.1 Fulmarus glacialis
CAGTCAAAGCACTCCCTAACATACAGGGAGTACATACATGTAATAAATGCTGTTATATCCAGCTGTTCCTGGAATTCAGATAATTTGTAGATATGTAGAAAGTGTGGTATAATACTTAGAGTTGTAGATTACCCAAAATCTATTAATTACTGTTATAGAAGGGATAATTACAACAAATTGTAAATAAAAGAAATTAGTGTTGCATTATGCAGCATTGCTATGGAGCCCTTTGCTGCATGGATCTGTTGATTAACAGTTTGTGACCCTCTGAGTATCAGTATAATTTCTGTACGGCTTTGAATGTCACTGTCACTCCTTGTACTTGTGCGATGGTGCCCCTCCATATCTCTAGGCTCTGTGGTATGCAAATGATGGCGAGCAGAGGCTTAATGATTACTCCTGCCTCAAGGCAGCACAGGGGGTGAGAGAAAGGACCTGTGAATGTGAAAATAAAAAAGAGTCAGTGTCAGGAACCTACATATTTTGGGAGTTAGACTCTGGGATTTTTTTTGTTTGTTTTCCCCTTGAGACTTTAATGTCCTTTTCTGCAGAAGTTCTGCAGTCATTACAATTTCATCTCCCAGCATTCCAACAGCCCAGTTGGTGGGATGCTTTTTCCCAGCCATGATAAATTATTCTCTGTCAGAATCCAAATCTGCTTCTTCGAGTCTGATCATTTTTGATGAATTTATTCTGTTAACAGGAGCTTGAATAGAAACAATAGATAATAATAAATTAGCTTCGAGCATATTAATGACATCTCTGGGAGACTATGGATGAATTAAAGAATAAATAGAAAAAATCGGTTCAATAACAGGGTGGTGAACACTTAGTCAGCAATTGACTGGTAGCTTTTCATTTAGGTCCTTTTATATCCTATGGTTAATTAAAAACCATAGAAAGATTTTAAAGCAACCTTTTGGAATACAGACTAAGTATGAACTCCTCCTGTTATCCATTCTTGCTGTAGAAAAAACAACTGTCAAATGTACTCCACTGAAGACGAAGGAACATCAGTTTCAGAAATTCAGGTTTGTACCCTCTTAAAAAGAAATCTGTGCACCGAACATGGTGAGAGCTTTCTATATGCATCTGCCAGAGAAGTGCTTACCCCAGACTTAAAATATCTTTTCTGTAAAGCTTTTGAAAAAATAAACATAAATTATGTGCTTTTTTGGATCTGTTCTTATAAACTGGAGTTTAGGGTAGTATATGAACTTCCATTCCTAACAAGAACTGTTGTGATTGAATATTATTTAGTTAACTTTAACATATGCCTGCCATGTCCAGGATTTCCAAACTAGTTTGAAACTTAGACTTTCAAAAGAGCTGGATGCTAAGCTTCAGTGACTTTATAAGAACTGAGCATTTCTTAAATCTGTTTCTAAGGGATCCTCTGTCATATGCAATAGAGAAATGGCTGGTTGAGGCTTACATACTAAAGAAAGTGATAAATTCCTTGACAAATCTGAATGCTAGTATTTAACCTCATTTAATAATATATGTTAGGCTTTGTTAGCCTAGGTATACTCATGCCAAAGCTTATCAAACAGGAGCGAACATTACTTTTTTGGAAAGACAGTTATGGTCTATTAAATGTATAAAACCACAAATTATTTTTTTATGCTAGGACACCTTGTTATTCAAATAGGGCTGAGTCAAAACTTAACACCTACTCTGAAATTTGAAGCTCGACAAATATATCTCTTCAGAATCCTCAGTATAGACGCACACATAGACACATAGATAGTGTGTGGTTATAAGAAGATGATGTTTATATAATTAAGTTTATAAAAGCATACTTTACAGATCAATCAATTTTTTATTCCTATTTTAAAACATTTCTATCTTTGAAGTAATGGAATTTAATTTCCTGAACAATTGTATACCTCATGAAGTTTAACTTTATACCCCTACAGTTTTATAGTTGTTGTGCTCAGAATAATTTCTTAAAATAGATTAATAATAATAATAATAATAAATACACTACCCTGTTTTCAAGCATCATCATAATCCTCATGGTTGCAGTCGCAGAACCTGTCCTGGCAGCTATTGAAATGGGCCGAAAAGACTACTGTC